>NC_056525.1:93020163-93081448 GCF_019175285.1 Sceloporus undulatus
CAGTGAGTTGTCCTATTTAAATCCATGTATGTCACATTTGTCTTACATGCCAAGGATGAAATCATGTAACAGTGTCGTAAAGTGGTCAATAAATGTAATAAATACAATATTGAATAGTCAAAGAAATAGAAAATGGTGCTCCGGCCTTTTCTGTCACCTGATCTATTACTGCCCCAACCCCATCTGTCCCCATATGAATTCTAAGAATACAGAAACCCAGGAGCATGAAAGAAACCTATGGATGAAAGGCTAGTCGATCTGTTGTTTACCATGCATCTTACTCTTCAACTTATTGTTCTTCTAACTACTCTGTACTATGTATTACTTAGCTACAGTGGGAAAAATTTATCAGGCACATTGGTTATATTTAGCTACAGTAAGTTACTGATCTAATGTTAGTACTTTTAAAAACAATCTCAAGTTTGCTACACAAATGTCTGAACGCTGAGATTATTCATCGAGTAAGGTTTAGAAATACTATCAAGGACAGAATTCAATGGATTGAACTCAAGGATGTGTGTGTGTGTGTGTGTGTGTGTGTGTGTGTGAATGAAAATTGCATTTACATTTCTATATTGTCCTGGTAATGACAGCACACACTCTTCAAATGTTTCCATAGAAAAGGATTATAAAATAAATCCAGAATCCTGGGTCTGGCTTATTTAAAAAAGCCATATTATCAGAGAAATAAATTATATACCTTTACCTCTAAACATCTCAAGTATAAATGCACTTGTTAGCATTTATTTCTAGTAGTGGTTTTTATTTAACTCTGAAACAACAGGCTGTTATATATCCTTAGCTATTATAGAAATACTGTCAAAAGCATTCAAGATTCCCATGGGGTTTATACTTGTTGATTTAACGTGATAATATGGTAAGTAGAGAAAAATTTTCTTGAATCTTTTTTAAAAGCCTTCTAAATTTGGGACCCAAACCTAAAGGTATGACATGTTTTTACGTATCACTTTTTCTCCCTATCTAATTCAGTGCAGATATTAATAACTGCCAATGTTTTTTGAACACTGAAAGACAAGAGAATAAAGCTACAATCTTTGTATCATTTGGCTAGATGTAGACCCCACTGAGCTCCATGGGATTTGTTTCTGAGTAGATATAGAGCGCAATAGGACTATACTATAAAGCCCTTTTTTGAGTTTCTGACCTCAAATAGAGAGCAATGTCTAAATATTAAATAAACAAACAAACATTATTTCTATCCCGCTTTTTGTTAAAAAGAATCAAAATGGCTTATAAAAGTTAAAATACATCCATATATACAAAATATCCCCCCTTAAAAGACAATTAAACAGTATAGAATTTAAAATTACATAACAATTAAAACCAATAAAAGTGACAGAGTCATTATATATATATATATATATATATATATATATATATATATATATGGGGGGGGCAATCACCACATGGCCAAGTAGTTTATTCTGGAAAGGCCTGCCGGAAGAGATCCATCTTGATAGCTTTCTTGAAGCTGTCTAAGTTGGTGATTTGACGGATCTCATCCGGCAGGCCGTTCCACAGGCTGGGAGTGGTTGCAGAAAAGGCCTTCTGGGAAGTTGCAATCAGTCTAGTTTTTATAGGTTGCAATAAATTCTTCCCAGAGGACCTGAGAGTACGGGGCGGATTATATGGAAGTAGGTGATCCCTTAGATAGGTTGGGCCCAAGCCATGTAGGGCTTTAAAGGTAATGACCAACACCTTGTACTGTGCTTGAAAACTAATAGGCAGCCAGTGGAGTGACTTTAATATTGGTTATATGATCACTCCTAGATGTTCCAGTGATCAATGTGGCTGCCATATTCTGTACCAAATGAAGTTTTCGGACTAGGCACAAGGATAGCCCCATGTAGAGAGCATTGCAAAAGTCAAGCCTTGAGGTTACCAGTGCATGTACTACAGTTTTGAGGTCATCCATTTCCAGGAAAGGGCGCAACTGACGTATCTGCCAAAGCTGATAGCAGGCCCTATTGACCGTCGCATTCACCTGATTTCTCATCTGAAGCGGCGGATCAAGAAACACCCCCAGACTATGAACACAGTCCTTTGAGGAGAGCATGAACCCCTCTAGGGCTGGACGTTGCAGCCCAATACCTGGTTTAGGAGCCCCTACTGTAAGTACCTCCGTTTTGTCTGGATTCAGCTTGAGTTTATTTTCCCTCATCCAGTCCATTACTGCCTCAAGACATTGATAGAGGGGAGAAATGCCATCTGTCATCATCGCTGATACCCTAGACATGGAGAAATATATTTGCGTGTCATCAGCGTACTGATAACACCCCTCCCCATGCCTATGGATGATTTCTCCCAGCGGTTTCATATAAATGTTAAATAGCATTGGGGACAGGATGGCACCCTGAGAGACGCCACAATTAAGTTCCATTTTTGAGGAGCAACTGTCTCTGAGCATCACCCTCTGGAACCTGCCCAAGAGGAAGGAACGGAACCACTGGAGCGCAGTGCCTCCGATTCCTAACTCACTCAGGCGTTCCAAGAGGATGTTGTGATCTATTGTGTCAAATGCTGCTGAGAGGTCTAGGAGCACCAACAGGGTCACACTCCCTCTGTCGATGCCTAGATGAAGGTCATAAGTAAGGCGACCATGGCAGTCTCCACCCCATATCCTGTCCTGAAGACAGTTTGAAATGGATTTAGATATTCATGTCTGTATTTATAAATTTCATATTAGCAGCAGAAAAAGGTAGAAAGAATACAATGGAACTCTTCCAAAGTAAATAGCTTGTTGAAACAGGAGAAATAAAATTTGGTTACAAACACAAAGTATAGACTGTTTTTTTAAAAAAAATTACGAACATAATAGTAATAAAATCTTTGGCTGTGCTAAAACTTTGTCATTTTCACTGGCAGGGAAAGCTCTGTCTCCATGAACAATATCCTCATGAATACCTGGGCCTGGTACAGATGGGCAAAAAGCGCTGTCCTGGAGGCAGGGTGAGGGCCGAGCATCTCCACGCTCACAGTCCTCCCTGTGCTGCCCGGGCACTATCTTGGTGCGTGACCATTCAGATGGTGCACGCCATGATGACATCATTTTGGTGCAGTGCCCAAACAGCGCTGTGCCAAAGAGGCATGATCAAGCCGCTCGGCAGTGGCTATGGCACCTCTTCGCAGGCACAAAAAGGAGGCAGAAAAACTGGCTTGTTTTTGTGCTCTGTGGAGACCAGATCGGTGCCATTATCCTTCGGCCTGTGAGGGAGTGAACAGGCAGGCCCAGTTCCACCAGGGCTAGCCTGAAGAAGAAGAGCCCTCATTCCAGTCCATGTGCCTTGGTCCAGGCCTCAGAGGGAGAGAATAACCACTTGACCTGATCCCCTTCCCCACCACCATTCCCTGCTCCTTTTGTGTTGTGTTTTTTTCAGATTGTAAGCCTGAGGACAGGGAACCTTCTAAATAAAAATAATAATTGTAAGCCGCTCTGATAGACTTTAGGGCTGAAGGGCGGGGTATAAATACCATAAATAAACAATTAAATAAATAAAATGATGTAGATTTGCCTCCGCACCGATCCGGAGCAGAAAGGGGCAGCATCTCACTGCCCCTTCCTGCCCATTTGTACAGGGCCTTAGTTGACAAAGAAGAAAATTTGAAGCATTCCAAATCAATGGCTAGAATTGGCCTTTTTTTGACAATATCACCTTTGCTACATGATTCCTTATTGGCTAGGAACATCCATATAGAATCATAGAATTACAGAGTTGGAAGATACCATAAGGGCCATCCAGTTCAACACTCTACCATGAAGCTT
This sequence comes from Sceloporus undulatus, assembly GCF_019175285.1. NCBI lineage: Eukaryota > Metazoa > Chordata > Lepidosauria > Squamata > Phrynosomatidae > Sceloporus > Sceloporus undulatus. The sequence goes on from NC_056525.1 coordinate 93,023,948, forward strand.
TGTAATCTATTAAGGTCATTTTGAATTTTGAACCTCTCCTTTGGGGTATTAGCTACTACTCCAAATTAGGTGTTATCTGAAAATTTGCTAAGATTGTCCTCTATTATTTTATCTAAGTCATAGTGAATAAATAATAATAATAATAAAATTTTAATTTATATTTTCCCACCTCACCCAGGTGGATCAAGGCAGGATTGCAACCCAATATCAATATACAGCACTGGGCCCAAGACAGAACCCTGGGACAGAATATCATGCACTAACTTGTCAAAGGCCTTACTGAATTCAATATATGCTATATCCACAGCATTCCTTTCATCTACCAAGCTGGTAATTTTATCAAAAAAGGCATGACTTGTTTTTGAGAAACCCATGTTGATTTTTTGTGATTATGGAATTCCCTTCTAAATGTTCACAGACTCTGTTTAATGATCTGCTCTAGAATCTTTCCTGGTATTGATGTCAGACTAACTGGATGATAATTGTTGGGATCCTCTTTTTCCCCTTTTTGAAGATGGGGACAACGTTTGCCCTCCTCCAGTCTGCTGGGACTTCTCCTGTTCTCCAGGAGTTCTCAAAGATTATTGCCAATAGCTCCAAGATTACATTTGCCAGTTCTTTTAATACCCTTGGATGAAGTTCATCTGGTCCCAGGGACTTATATTTATTTAAATTAACCAGGTTTCTCCACTACCTCTTTACTTGAATGTAGTTCATCTGGTCCCAGAAACTTAAATTCATTTAGATTAACCAGGTATTCCTTTACTACCTCTTTACCTATTCTGTACTACATTTCCCCTGTTGTGTCCTCTACTCTATTTTCCTCAGGTTGAGTACCGTTTTCCTTTTGTGAGAAGACTGTGGCAAAGAAGGTGATGAGTAATTCTGCTTTTTCTCTGTCCCCTGTTAGCATTTTGCTATCTTCTCCATGTAATGGCCCTACCATTTCCCTCTTCTTCCTTTTGCTATGGACATAACAAAAAAGCCCTTTTATTGTTCTTAATATGATTAATATGATCCATGCAAAAAGCATACAAGTTTGTTATTGTTATTATGTGCATTCTCTGGTTCTGATTTAACTTGACCCTAATGCAAACCTATCACAGGGTTTTGTTTGCAAGATTTATTCAGACAGGGCTTGCCTTTGCCTTCCTCTGAGGGTGAGAGAGTATGACTTCCCAAGGTCACCTACTGAGTTTCTATGGCTGAGCAAGGATTCAAACCCTGGCTTATAGAGTCAAAGTCCAACACTCAAACCACTGTACTATACTGGTTCACAAATCTGCTAGATTAACTTGCTGACATTTGGTGAAAATTTCTCCATTATCTGCCTTTCTTCCTAGAAAGAAGCATGCCACACAGACAATTCTGATTATGAACATCTGAATGTGCAATGAGGTTGATGCTTCTGTGTTCCCATAAAATATTCACTGCTAAGGGCATACCTGTCTTGAGGAAAAGAAAACATAGAGAAGTATGTTATGCTCATTTCAGTTCAGCTTTAATTGAGGGAACTGCCACTTACTGGTACATCACTGTTATAACTAAAATACATCCTTGGGTAATTGTAGAGATTAGAACATGAAAATATTATCTTAGAAAATTAAGACCTCAACTGTACCCCTGAATGCCCACTGAAGCCAACATCAATTAATGTAACTATAAGTTAAACTGAGACTGAAGCTCATGAAGCTCAGAGCTATGGAGTATATACTGTGAGCTAGAAATTTCAGTTCAAACCTGTATTCAATGGGTGGCCACAGGCAAAGTACAATCTTTCTGTCTCAGTCTCTCATCTGTAATATGGGATCAATAATACTGACATTCAAAAATTCAGATATGCAGGTTGTGACTCAGGGGAATTTACATACATGTGGGCCAATATACTACATCACATACATATTTACAAATATGTAATGTCTGACCTGAGTCTCCAAACCTATCTTAACGGCCAGCAGTCACACTGAGCAAAGGAAGTCTGTTCATCTGTTTATCAGGGTGCAGGAGGATGACATTTCCAGATTCCTTGTGCCAGCAATGTCCAGTGTGACAATCTGAAGCATGGCTTCTGCCATAATTCCTTCTTAGCCTGAAAATCGCTGATGGGAGGAGTCTGGAAATGTCATCCTGCCATCCTCAAATCACCAGAAGTACAAGCCTAGCTGACTGTTTTTACTGCTCTTTCAATATAGCTGTATCTACTTAGAGCACTATGTATTGATCCAAAAGTCCAATAAAAACAAATTATTATAATCATATATTGGGAAACAAAGAAAAGTTTAAGAAAAACTGCAGTCCAATATTATCAATATTGTTTTGTTTTTTTAGGGTTAGCATTTTGTGAAATAAGCACAGCTAGGAATGAAAGTCTGGTGGCTTTTTGCAAGCTAAAGGCTGATATAAGGAGTGAAAACATGAACATAAACTAAATTTCCCTGGAGAATACATTTCTTTTGCAGAGATGACAAAAAGGCAAGCTCAGTGGTGCTACTGGTTAAAACTTAGGAAAATTTGCCAGAGAGCCACATATTAAATACAATGTTATCAGTCAATAAAGAAATCACCTTAATGTGTAATGACTACACAAACCAATAAAATACAAAGAATATTTTCATTCAATCTGTGAAGCAATGTGAACTTTTTAAGTAGTCCCAATATAAGAACCCTGTAAACTTCACAGCTTTTTAAAGCAACACCCACCCACCCAATAGGAATATAAATAAATAAAAGTGGACAAGTGATGATGGAAAATTCAAGAAGCCTGATGACATCACATGTAAAAGATATCAAGAAAATCATGCCATTATTTTTAGCAAACATATGTTTTTGATACTGCACATAATCACAGTGATTCAGTCTATGTAGTGTTGCTACAGCTATGAGACTGATACTGTGTTTTATTTATTCTGCTGTCCAGAGTAAGAGTTTGGGCTCCAAAAGTGGCCCTTCTTTTTTAATCCACCTCTTTTCACAAGCAGTATTTTCAGCAGCTAAAGAGATGGCAGTGGCAGTATTTGGCTATTACCAAAGACAACATGAGGAAAAGCAGCATGTCCATATATTATGGAGTGGAATTAACATGTCCCTTTCTCTTACATGAGCTTTCCACTGACCGGCATCTGTGTATATATGAATAATATATGAGGTTCTAAGCAGTCAGTCTGTGTTTTTATGCATTTCAAAGGAACCTTTCCAGTCCAAAGAGTCGCTCATAATTTAAGATCCAAATCTGCTTTGCCACCATGAACCATTGCATGTGCAAAAGAGACACAAGAGACATTAAATGGATCCTCACTGACATGATCAGCACAAATGGTCACAAAGATAAATTATATACACAGTGTTGACTGTGTCATTTGCTACAGAGGTTTCAAAAGCTTTATCTATAAATCTAGTATGTGTTAGGATTTTACACTGGCATGCATTAATACATAGTCATATGTGTATTTGTATTTGTTATTGTGTGCCTTCACATTGTTTCCAACTTATGGCAACCCTAAGGAGACAATGGCGGGATACAGACTGGTGCTTTGCACTGGCCTGCATACGTACTAGAGTTGCCTTGAGGCGTCCTTTACAGACACCTCACAACCCTAGTACGTACCTGCCACAGCATAATGGTGGCACACTGTGTACACGAGCACCGCCATTATGACGTCATGGTCATAACTCAGCCAAATGGTGCGGTGCGGCCATGATGGTGCCATGACGCTGAAGGGTGCTTGGGGTGCCCTTTCAGTGGTGCCGGAAGGAGCTCTGAAACGGAGCTCCTTTTCGCCTCATGCATCGCTGGCATAGCCTTTAAACGGCCACGCCAGCGATGTGGAAGAGAAAGAGGCTGAGTGGCCCCTTTCTCTCTTTCCCCGCCACTGTCGGGGTGTCCTTGAGGCATGAAGCCCCAAGGACACTCCTTTCCAGGCTGCGGGGAAGCAGCATTTTGCCACTTCCCCAAGGCCTGGAGAAGCGGCAGATCGGGGCTTCTGGGGCTGCCGTTCTGGCCGCTCAGGCCCTGATCCATCGGGGAAAGGGGTGGTCTGTATCCTGCCAATATTACAGAATGTTCTGGGACTGAGAGTGTGTGACTCACCCAAGCTCACCCAGTGGGTTTCCATGGCTAATTGAGGAATAAGACCTTGATCTCCAAAGTTCAATGCTTTAATGTTCAATGCTCAAACCACTACACCATACTGGCTTTATATGTATATGTATACATATATGTCTATGTATGTGTTGTATCTATATCTTTATTTCTACTTCTACTTCTGTCTATCTAGTCAAATTGGTCCTACAGGTATTTGGCCCTCAGATCCCAGAAGCCACTGCTAGTTTGTTTAATAGTCAGAGATTCTGGGAACTGAAGACCAAAACATCTGGAGGACCAAAACTTGGGAATTACTGATCAAGACATTATAGCTATGAGTACTATATAATCAATTTAGCTACTATAGGATGACCTAATTTATTTTAAGCCAGTGACTGGCAACTTGACAAAAAGGACTTAATAAATCAATACAGTCACCAAAAATGTGCCTAATGTTAAGACAGTGCTTTTCAATACTGCCCTCTGAATATATACACCAGTGCACCGTATTAACATTATTCCACTTTAATCTCATGTTGTGCATAGTCCAAGTAAACGTCAAAGACAGCTAGATCAAGACATAAAGACAGTAGGAAGCACACATTATGAAGAACAGAACACTATTCTCTGTGCTGTTAAGTGGCCATTTGATCCTTGCACTGAAATTGTAATTATACACCACAAATTCTGTGTTCTAATCACAAAAGATGAAGATGCTTATTTTATTAATAAAAATGTTTATTTAATGCAACAGTTTTTGTTTACAATACAACATAAGAATTATTTTTCAAAAAAGAATTAGTGGTATATGTTGGTGCCACCATCACTAAATATGCCATTCCAGATTCATACAAAAGTCTCCAGGACACAGAAAAGGACAAAATCAGAATATGATGGGGGTAACTAAGATCTTAGAAGGGGAAATGAGAACTACAACTTCCAGAATTCTGGATGTTTAATCTAAAATGTCTCTGATCATTAAGAATATGTGAGGCTAAAGCATAAACTTTGTTCTGAGAGCTGATTCAGAGATTAGTTTTGTAATAGAAGAAGAAACCTCATCATTCATCCATTTGTTATTTCATGTCCAACAGCTTGGATCCTGAAGATATAGAAACAGTAATCATGCTATGAAGCTGACTGAAGAAATGATCCTAAGCTTAACTTTGGATATTCTAAATAAGCAGAGGACAAGGCAACCTAGATTGTGCTTTCTTTCTTTATGCTCTCCACTTCATTCTCCTGCCTGAATAAAGACATGAACGCTGGCACAATAACCTGCTTTTCCTTTACTCTGCTCTTGCAAAGCAACTGTATGCTCACACTAAATTCTCATTCAGTGAGAAAGTTCTGTTTTGCTTCTCAAGTTAAAATTAGTTAGAAAATACAGCTACATGACGTAAAGACACTGCTGTCTTATTTCCTTCATCTGCCACTAAAACAGATGTTCAAGACAACATGGTATTTACATTTCACCATCATTATTACCATATCTCAACATTTCTATCACACCTTTCATCCCCAAAGAACTCAAAACATATGATCGGTATACAAACAGATCACTTAATCCAGCACTAAAATGTATCTGTGACAGCTGCTTAACGACATTCAAACATTCTGGAATGACAGAACATACAGCTGAGTTCCATTTAAAATAATATCACGTATAATGTCTTTCCTTGACTACAGAAGCTGTTCTCCATCTTTCTATTTTTTTAAATGTACAGCTGATCATTTCAGATTCAAGGACATACTGTGGCCTGAAAATAACATTTTTTTCCTTTAAAAACCCCACAATAAATAGATAAATAAATAACATGTATATCAAAAAAACAATCATTAAATTAAAGCCAAACTTAAATGTCTGAAGAACTTACAGCAATCATTTATGGTTATCTAAACTTACAGGCTGGATTCAAGTTAGGTGTGGGAGAACTCGCCCAAATGTGCTGTGTTGGTGCCGATTTTAGGGTTAGGGACAACGTGGCAACTGCCACCATTGTGATGTAAGCACCGCACAGCACCCACACGGCATCTGCATGGTGCTTATGTCACGAGTGCACCATTGACGCAAAAGGAACCCAGTTCTTCAGGGTTCTTTTTCCTCCGGAAGGAAGCCACACAGTTTGGCGGCTGCAGCTTCCCTCTGGAGGGAATTAGGCCACCGGCAGACCACCCTTTTGGGGCGGTCTGTCCCGCACCATAGTCTCAATTAAATCCCATCAAATTTAATAGATCTTAAGTTACACCTAACTACCCATTTATTTCAATGGGTGCAGTTTCTTTAGTTTGGATTCAGCCTCTAACACCAAAGCCCGAAGGAGACAGGCCAAATAAAGTGCCTTCTGGGCACTTTGGGGGCATACCTTTTAAATGACATATGCCACTGAAGCAGCTGGAAGCTGCTCTGGGACTGGCTAATGTGGCCCAAATCCAGTTCGAATAGGAGCGGCAAAAACTGCTCCTGTAGGTAGCCCATTTGGGACCATGGCAGTGTCTGGCTTTGGGACCATTGTGGAGCAATCGCAGCTGGAGCAGCTCCAGATTGCTCCATTTGGCCCATCTGCTTCACTTGCAAGTCTAAGCTACTAAAAAACAAACACTCTGCTAATAACAAATAATTTTAAAGAGGTTGTTGATAAATGTAGTGGTATGTCCTGGTGGCACATGTTGTTAAATGCCAGTACTGCAGCCACAACATTGTACGTTTGATCTTAGAAGGGGGCTCCAAGGTCGACTCAGCATTCCATCCTTTTGTTGGTCAGTAAAATGAGTACCCATCTTGTTGGGAGCAATTGCCTTACACATTGTAAACTGCTTAGAGAGTGCTGAGATTACCGATAAGTGGTATAGAAATGCATATGCTATTGTTATGAATACTAATTCCTCTTGTTATGTTTGTTTGTTGCCTCAGGGACAGAATGTATACTATCAAATCACCACTGATACCCAGTACACCACTCTCCAATTATCCCAATTCAGCAGGAACTGTCTTGATTAATCCCCTGACCCATTTTCTGTACTTCTGTATTTCTCTCTTCTCCCCACTTTCCTGCTTTGCCCTCAGCTTACTTTTGAGATAGCCTGTGCTCAGTTAACACAGGGCAGTGGCGGTGGTGGGGGTAAAGCACAGAGTCTTGCCCTTTCCATATGCTTAGGAAAATGCAAACTGCTGCAGCCTCTTTCAGTTTGTGCACTGAATTATAATTTTGACAGCTTGACAAACCTCTGGTGTTGAATGGCCACACAAGCCCCAATTTTAAACTGTGGAATATTGGGGAGTATGTATTAATGGGAAGAAACACTGTAGTTTACTGTCCCATTTCCTCCCACTCCATCCCTCCTAGTTTCCTTTGCCTACTGAAAAACCATCCCCAAGGGTTAGATATTTGACTCGAGAGAATGGTGAGCAATGCAGCAGAGGAGAATGTAGTTGAAAGGGGAATCTATGAAAAACCAGAACACCATCCTGCATGAGACCACATTAAGTGTCTTGAGCTGAAGGTGGGGTCCCTCTGAATCTATGTCACAATACTTCCAGCTGCAAACCTGTGAATGAAGACATACAGATGAATGGGAAACCTAACTCCCACGCATACAGTCAATATCCTAAGGGTAGCTGACAGTTTCCCTCTTCAGGACACACCATGTACTTAGATAAACTGACATTTCATGTTCTTTTTCAGCAATCTGCAGCTATCACTTGCAGAAATCATTGTTTAGGACTATTTAACAGTAATATTACTCCTCCTGCTTTGTAGCTATATACTAAGTAAAAATATGTAAGGCAGATTTGAGGTTAGTCCCTGTTTTCGCAGGCAGTTTCCTACAGATTAGGAAAGTATTTTTGTTGTTGTTTTAACTTGACACTGTGCTAATTTGGTAGCAGAGTTTGCATATTTAAATAAGAGTTAACCCCTTCTTTCTTTGTCTCTTTGCAAATGGAGATTTTTATCTTGGGTGGGTACCATAATACCGCTTGTTCCTCTGGGATAATGGGTTTAATGAATCCTAAAATGCATGCTTTTACTTATAGTAAAAGGCTGCATTTCCTCGCTCGTTGAGCTGAGCAAAGTCTGTGGGGAAAAACCACCAAGTGAACAATGAAAAAAAAAAATGCTTAAAACAAGCCCCTAGATGGCAGGATGGGACTATGCAGCATCACCCACCCATGGTACCATTTCATTGGTAGCATAGGCAGTGTACTCTAAAAATAACATATTTTGAATAGAGTAGATGAAGGATTAGTCACAAATAATTAGAATACTGCAACTTGCTATTTGATCCTTGTCATCAAGAGATTGTCTGTAGTGCTGGTATTTTATTTTTCATTCCTACTGCTCAGGGCTTGTTTATTTGGCCACGCATTGTCCATCAATGCTCTAGGCAGTGCGATACAAGCTTCACAATGTACTGATCAGCTAGAAAAGTTAAAGAAAGATTTCACAACATCTCTTAGAGCTTCCTCTCCCCATACACACACACACACATACATATAGTTCTGGCTACAGCAATTCCTTTCCTACTTTAGCCTCTCAAATGGCAGAAAGATGCTTCTTTGAAGTTCCCAATGATGGCGTATCCAAGCATCAATCAGTTACACACATGCTTAGCTTCAGCAGAACTGAGTGCCTAGACTTGTTTTTGCCCTCTTAACCCAGTAACACATCTGTTCAGTAGTAATTTGAAAATCTCCTTTGTCATTCCTCCAACTCCTTGCTATCAAAAGAACTAATTTGTATTGAATCTTCTATACTTACACCACTGACATATTTATTAGTAAAGACTTATATATGCTTACACACTGGAGGATGCTTCTTCCATTCTTAGAAGAACAGCAGGCAAAATCCTATCAATATGTAATTATATGTTCTTACACATTGATAAGATTCATTTTGGCTGTATATGAATCCATTCACATCATTTGTCATCCTAAACCAATTCTTGTCCAAACTAACTTAACACTCTGATCTTTTCACATGTTGGACCAGAGGTTGCTGAACAAGAGGTGAACAAGACCTTTTGATCCATCATTCTCATATGCTGGAATGTTAGTATGTAAACAACAACAAAGCAGTTTTCTCTAGCAGGTAGATTCTGCAGCTCTATAGAAATGCAAAGTCCCACAGGAATTATCCAAGATAACCAGCAAGCGGATTCAACCTGAAAATGCTAGAATTCTATATTCATGTAGAGAAGAAGGCTTGTAACAACAGTGAACCAACTTGACTTTTGGCTGTGTGTGTTATTTTGATCTGTGGCTAACATTTAGTTTTCATATAATAAGTTATGCTGTGTTTTAAACAAATAAGAATACATATATTCCTTAGTATCGTTTCTCAAAAACTTTTCTAAATATGTTCTCACCAGAGTTAGTATTATGGTTGCTTTTAGCTAAACTACTGCTGTTACCACTCTAGGTGCACCTGTGAGACATAACTATGAGACAAAAAATAGAAAAATGTGATCCTGTGGCCCACTTCAAAAAACCCAAAGATTAGGTGTGCACCCCACAAAGAAGTTAGTATCAAAAAATATATCATGTAAGACAAAACACAAAATATTCTCCCCAAAATGGATGAATATCAGGAAACCTAGACAAGGAGAAACCTACATAGTGAAAAACCTTAGAGTTTGAGACTACCGTAGGTACTTGACTATAAGTTGACTTCATGTATAAGTTGAGGTCAGGTTTTGTGGCCAAAATTATGGATTTTGATATGACCCATTCAAGTCGATGATAATAAAGGGGATGTAATATAGGATCTAAAGGATGAAGCAAAGGAAGAAGATACCAAAGAACTTATAGAATTCCAGCAGGCATCATTGTTTATGCTCATACTAAAGGCTGAGAGAGTAGAGGGGGGTCAGTGCTTCCAGGACAGATTGCACTCTTATCTTTCACCAGGGGACGGTTCCTTTTTAAATAAGAGTTAAAGTACACTACTTACTTTGACCCAGGGATAAGTTGACTCAGGTTTTTTTGGGTCAATTTTTGACCAAAATTTCTAGACTTATACATGAGTATATACAGTAATTAGGCATGAAAACACACATGGAGTTTTAGTACAGTATTTTCAGCACATAAAATAACATTTCTACACAGCATATGCTAGGCTTTTTAGAAAGAAAATCTGCAGCTATTCTTTGCACAGAGAAAGCCTTAGACTTTGAAAATTCTTCACAGTAAACTTGTTTTCTATGTAGAAAATACAGTTTGGCACCAAAAAGTCCCCCCCCCCCACACACACATGTGTGTGTGTGTGCCCAGAATAAGTCCCAAAATGCAAATAATCATCAAATACTGATGCCTCTTTTGCAATACGAAGGAAAATGGTAAAGATACTCAAAAGAGAATGAAATTTACATCGATTTACATCCTTAATTCACATAGAGATGCACAAAGAATCAGAGAAGTCATTGTTGCTAAGTTGATGGTTTGGAAATCAAACTCTTGCCCTGCCCATTTTCTTAATGGAAGCAGTTCTGAAGCTGCATTATCCTCATTGCATTCAATTTTGAAGTTCATGAAAAAGATGCTCTCTTTGTAAATCTTCCATCAGCATTATTAAGGAACACGAATAAAAGCCATTAATTAGCAACGATTTTGAGACAGTGGGAATTTTGCCAGAGCTGAGGTGTTTTGTCTTGTACGCTCATAAAATTAGTTGCTTGAGGGTTATAGCAAGGCTTTGTGACAGAATCATGATAAAATCACTGTGTCCTCATACACCAATTGTAACTCTGCAGGGGAATAATGATAGTTGGCCAACAGGGGCTCACTATCCTTAGTCAGTATTGGCAGCTTTTCTAATTACTCTTTTCCAACTGCTCAATTATTTGTTGTATCTTCCTAATGTATCACCAGCTTTTTATTTATTCATGCACATTTTAATTAAGAAATCAAAGTCTAATTTAAAAAAAATGGTGAGCAATATTTTCCCATCAGATACTATTTATTGTAACACTTGATAAAATATGTCAGTGAATTGCTTATTGTCAACTAATTGAATTCTAAAGGAAATGTGCACACAGTATGATTTGGCAACCTACTACAGCTCTCAGAACACACACACCAAAATAAGTATCACACTCCTGTAGGCAAAGCATCTACTAATCAAAAGACTAGAGTGCACCCACGCCTTAATTCTGCATCACATCCTAGATCACACTAACTGTGATTCAAATTATAATATACTATTTCCTTAAGAATCCAAAGAAGATCACACGCAAGGCCCTTCTTGAGACAGGAAAGCATGCAAGAGCCAGAATATTTGTTTCTTGCCACATGAGCTACCTATACAACTGTGGCACATGATGATTATCTAAAATAGGTCACATCTGGAAGGTCATATCTGGAGGAACATTTAGGAACTTTTAAGAACATATGTCTAACAACTGCCTTTCAGAAAGTTATATCATGAAATGTTTTGTTCCAGGGTTATACATTTCATTGACATTTCCAAATGCCCTGTACTACTTCAATTTCTACTGTACAAGCCAAGGATGAAAATACTTGCCATGAGTCAACATCTGTGTTCCTTGACCAATCTCTTGCTTCTTACTTAATGCAGTAGTGGCTGATATGGATAAAGGCCAACAGAATAACCCTTTGGTAGAGGAAGTTCTAAGTCTAGACTTGGCCATGCTCAGAAAGATATCAGTTCACATGTCAGGCCATGTATGAATCTGCCCTGCAAACTCCTATCTATCTTGGCCTGTTACCCCAGATACATTATTCTTGAAATTACACTGTATTGACTGAAGGCCTGAACAGACAGGCCAAAATAAAGGTGCTTTAGGTCACTTTGGAGGTATGCTGTTTAAATGACCCATGCGTCCTGAGAGGCTGAAAGCCACACCAAAGCTACGCTCCAGTCCTAATGACTGGAGCACAGCCTTGGTGCAGCTTCTGGTCTCTTAAGATGTGTGTGTCATTTAAACAACATACCTCTAAAGTGACCTGAAGCAATTTATTTTGGCCTGTCTGTTCAGGCCCTCAGTTAGACTCAGATGATCATGAAAAACCTTAAATCGCATCCTAGATCACTTCAGCCAAATAAAACATGAGAAACACTTCACAGTTCTTCTGAGGAGATCCTGAACCAAGCAATGCCTTCTCCCACACAACATTAATATTTTCCTTGACTTACGGTTAAGAAGCAGGCTGGCATTGGTTGTGCCTAGTTTGTTGGCAGCGACACATGTATAGTTGCCGAAATGCTCCTCTGTCACATTGTTGAAATTTAAAAATGATCTTGAACTATAGCTTTTAATAGTAATCCCTTGTTGTCCATTGATCAGTCTAAAAGAAAGAGAAAATACTCTGTTAAAAGTCACAGGCAAAGTTATTTGCATTGTTTTTCTTACTTTGCTATATAGATGTATAGCCACAGTATCTACCAAAGTAGGAAGGTGTGTGAGTTAATACAACCAAGGAACAACTGTAACACTGTATTATTATTAATTTTCTGTTTTGTCAATGACTGTAAGTTAACACAGGGTTTTTCATCAGTGTAAACAACTGTGTCTGTGCTTGCATTACACAGTGACATTTTTGCCTCTTGAGACTCATCTACATCCAATCACAAGCAGTAAGGTAATCTACATACAAGCATGGTTGGTCAGTTGGGGGGATGATGAGGGAGGAGAAAGTGCCTGGTAAATAGTAATGCCTTCCATGAACTATACATGAACTGTATGATACAGTAACAATTTCCTGGACAAAATTAGGACCATTAATTGTCCAGGCAGGTAGTGAAGAGAAAAAAATGGAATCAGGAAATGTCAACGATAAACAGCCGAGGAAGCATTCAGAATGAGTCAATATAGAGGAAGAAACAAACAAATATTTAGCAAGCAGACCTAGGGCAGAAGTAATAAGGAGAAACTCTTAAGTCTAAACCAGTAGTTTCCTCCCGCTTTCTTTTCTTGGGCTAATGAAGCAGAGAATAATAAAGCTAAAAGGAGGGAGGTAAGCTCAAGAGGATTCAGGTGAGCTTGCACTACAAAGCAAGGCTGGGTTGACACAGTACCTTCATTATCAAGTAATTGGATGCATAAGGAATGGCGTCTGTTAATCAAGACTGGAAATGAAGAACTCTTTATATACTCTGTTTCTATGTTACAGTGAATGTGCTGGGGGTTAATGTGGCACTAAATATGTTGTCTCTGCTATTGGTTTTTATGTATTCAGCTGACCATTTGAACAGAACTTACTGGTACATCTTTATTGCCTAAGAGCTTTTTCTGGACAGCAAACTCTTGCAAAGACCACACAAAGGAATCTATGGAAGACAATGACTAAAGTCTATATGTCAGTCCAGAATAGATCTTGGCAAAATACTCTTTAGGATTGAAGCTTCTGGAATTCTGCAGCCAACTTGTTACTGGCTGGGGGGTTCTGAAAGTTGCAGTCAAAAAAAGTAACATTTCCAACCTTTGGTCCAAAATACTGTATATTAGCTCTTAACCTTCTCCCTCATCTTACAAATCTGTTAATTTCATATTACATTTCAGATGTATTACTTGCACAAGCTCAATGCCAGTTTTGTACAGGCAACACGTTTCTCCCATCTCTAAAATGGAAGATGGGGTTGCACATGCTCAAAATATTCATTGAGCCTTAAAATGTGACCCACTATACCAACATTAACATCAGAACATGTCAGTCTTCTATAACAGCTCTTGTAAGTGACCATCACTGACTTTTCCACCTCTCTAGTGCCATTACACTTTAAATTAATTAGTGAATGTATATCTAAACATCTTCTCTCACACACATTCAAAATAACAAGTACTTTTACTCCTTACAGAGATTCTAGATAGATAACAACCTTTTTGTTTATACTTTTCATAATGGATTTTTGTACATCAAAATGACTTTGTCTCCATGCTACAAAATGCTCAGATTTTCATGGTAAATGAACAGTTTATGAGAAGTGAACAGCAAAGCCTATTCATAAAAGGAAAGCAGCCAAATGGTACATTTTAATTCCTTTACAAATGTAATGTTTCACTCCCGTGATTCATGCATACTTTAGGGAAATGCCCATTACCACCAATGAGGTTTATATCTGAACTGAATATAACATATTTTTCTGCACAATATATGATATGGAGTCTAAGAGGAGTGCAGTCTTCTACATATTTATTAGACAGTAGAATTCTCCATCATCCCATAAAGACTTGAATCTTACTATTAGTTTGAACTAGAGTAGTTCTATTGAATAAATGGAATTGACATGCATCATTCAAAATTTAATGGGTCTATCTTATTTGGCATTAACAAATAGGAATCAGACCAAAGTATGTGCAATGTTACTGCCTAAAAAGGGGAGCACTTGTTAGCACATATATTTTTCACAGAAAATGAAGAACTCTTCCCCATTCTGTTTGGCTAAAGGGGAAATGTGCATGAGTCATAAAAAACCCATATTTTTGAATTAACTAATAAATTAATACATTAAATGTAAAAAATAAAAATATATTAGAATTTTCTAGCAATGTGGTCTTAGTTGACCTGCTTAACTCTGAAGTTAATTCCATGTAGGATGGAAAGAATATTTGAAAATAGACAAAAATATGTTTTCTTTAAAGTGTTGAGAAATCCTGACAAGAAAAATTCTGAACCGATGAGAATCTTTGCAGTTGGGGACTTATTCTGCGCAAAATTTGTACATGGTGGTTTTGCATGGAAAACAACATTTTCTGCATAGGAAACAGCTTTAGTGTGCTTTATGAATTAAATTCTATGATTTAATGTATTAAATAATTTTAAAACATTAGAATGGGTGGATTTTTTTCTGGCAGATTCTGTAAATCAAGAAGGCCTAAGAAAAATAATTATTAAGGCTAGGTGAAATGTGCCATGTGGCTATGTTGCTAGAATGCAGAAACCAGTGGAGAATAGCTGTAAAGAGGTAAAACTGGCAACCAATTGAAAACAAATGACCACCTTTCTCCAATCCTCCTTATGTTTTTCCCGCCCACTCCTTGATTCAGTAGGCTACACACTTAGAAATGGGTTGGAGCTATTAGTTTGGGACCCAAAGATTCATTTACCAAACCCTACTGTCTTCTTATGTCTACCTAGAAGTAAATCTCTTTGAACTCCTTTGTAATCTCCATTGTGTTTATTATATTTTACACAAGGCCAAGCCTTGTATAATTATATGGAATTTTTCCCTCATACCCAACCTACTTCTGAGTAAACTTGGTGAGGGCATGGTTTTAAATAAATGAACCTTTTAGCTCCAAAGTAAAAGCACCACTCTCACCAAACCCTTTTGGTTTTTCATTTCCACTTGGTTTCCCCCTCTCTCTTTCCTTTCTCCCATTCTGCATTTGCCTACCCACTTCACTGGATCACACACTTTGAGAAGTTTGGTAAGATTGGTGCTTGGAGCCAAAAGGTATATACAGTGCACCCATGCCATATGTGGGCGCACTATATGTGGATTTCAGCTTATGCTGAAGCTGTGGTGCAATACAGTGAATGGTGCCACTGTGCCTGAGCCCCATTATATTCAATGGGTCTCGAGCATATGCATTATTCGCCTTACGCAGGGGGGTGGGTCTGGAATGGATCCCCCACGTAAGGCAAGGGTCCACTGTATATTAAATTTACACCTTCCCTTTTAAAGCATCTCTTATGAGTATCACTGAGCTAAATAAGAATTAAAAAGTGTCCTACCACTCATCTTTGCAAATGAGGTTGGGGGAAGTGGAGAGTACACAATGATTCAGTTGTGCAGGACAAACGTTCTACATATGCTCAGAGGGACTAAAAACAATTCTGACTATGAATCTTTACACTTGATCCATTGATTGATCTTTGTAGTTAATCAGTTAATGGACTGGATCAGTGTTCTCTAGCTGAAATTAACACAGCATTCTTTGCTAATTTTTAACAGAGGAATGAGAATCATGTGGTCCACCAAATGAGGTTGGACTCTCAGCATCCCTACTCAGCATAGCCAATGATAGGTAACTGTTTATTATCCTTTAATAAACAAGGCATTACAAAAGCCATGAATGTTGATGAGGATGGAAGTAGGTAGAACAGAGAGGAGAGATAGAGATCATTCAGAAAACTTAATTGAACAGATTGCAAGATGATATCCCTTACTGAAGGATACCGTTCGCAATCTGACAGTTTCTGGAAGTGTCGAAGTCCCACCATCTCCATGCAAAAATTATATTATGGGCTTCATCTCTTTTAAAAGAGAAAACAAGCCTTTTGAAGGCATCAATCACAAAACAAGGCACCTAGGGTTAATGGCGAGCCTCTGTGCTATTCCATGTAAATCTCCTGGTTGGCCCTTTTAAGTAACATCTAAAACAATGAGTCAATTAGTGATAACATAACTAATTAAACAAATTCAGTTCTTAGTCTTGGCAGTAATGAATTAATCCACCAGTATCCAATACTGAACATTATCAAATTATCAAAGTTGAAATATTATCAAATTATCAAAGTCACTTTCTCCTATGAGCGAGCAATGGCTTTATAAGCCAAAGTGGAGCAATATTATCTTTAAGGTTAAGATTCTGCTTTAGTGGCTCCACATACTTCACTTATGCCACTCTCCATGCTTCTATTTGTAGTTAACTTTCATGTGACTGAAAATAGAAAGCTTAAGCTGATATGTGCTTGCTTAGAATTGTGCCCACAGAAATACTTAAAATATAAGAGTAATATTATGGCGCACACAAAAAGCTTTGAGTTGAAGCAGAAATGTCAATTCTTTTCCCAGCTTAAGAGAAAAACAGTGGCCAAGTTGGCTGGGGAACTGTGAGAGCTGGAGTCCCCCCCCCCCCCCCAAAAAAAGAAGACTTCCCAAGATCTGGCTTGATATAGCAATTAATGTGTTAACAGCTGAAGGAATAAATTATTATTGGTGGATCTGCCTATTGATGTAGGCAAGATTTCCACATTATACACCAAACCATCTATTATGGATTGATGCAGAAGACATACTCCACCACCCTCTTGTTTCTTCTTGGCATTTCTTGATGTTATGTTAGATCTATAATTTGCCTTTGCTGTCTATGGAAAGGGCTTCTGCTGCATGTGGACAGATTCTGATCCACTGGAGGAGCTGATTTCTTTCTTTCTTTCTTTCTTTCTTTCTTTCTTTCTTTCTTTTTTTTTTTGCAGGACTCATGACCATTGAAATTTACAGCTAAAGGTTAGGAGACCTTCTGGAATAGCGTGGGAAGTGGTACAGCAGGCAGGCAAAGAACAAACATGCATAGAACTCTGCTTAATTAGTGTGACTGTCAGTAGAAGAAAATGCTGGTTACATTTCATTTTAAATACAACATATTTTGTCTACTCCATCACTTATTTGGGCCCTGGTTTCACGTTCAGGAGAAGAGTGAGCTGTATCTACCTAAACCCAATACAACAGGTGCAGAGTATAAACACAAAGAGGCTGAGTGCATAACCCATCCATCCTGCTAGTATTTCTATTACTCTTCATCCTTAGAGGGTAACTTTCTAAATTTGATAGCTTCCTGTTTATGTAGACACTCTATTGTCATTTAGGGTACTGGAAAATCAGCCTACTGGGTTGCTTGGAGAGGATCCATGCACAAAGATGATTCCTTTTCAGAAAGGTGCCAAGTGAGAAGAGATGAAAATGCATAATGGGGTGGGATGACTGTGCATGTTTATTCTAATCAGATTGAATAGTATTTAATAAAATCAACAATCAACACCATAAGGTTGCGCTTTATGCTAATGATGTATTGATTTTTTTTTATCACACCCAGAATTATCATTTCTGCCTCTAAAAAGGACAATTGAGTCATTTGGTAGTTATTCAAGTCTAAAAATTAACTTTAACAAATCCACATTAATGGCTCTAAACACTTCATGCCAACTGAAAAAATCCTGGTAGGACCTAATGGGCTTGCAACTTTGTCCCTCAGATTTTTTCTATTTGGGAATAATCATTACAAAAGACACACAGCAGCTCATAGCTCAAAATTATAACCTAATAGACACATGGATGCTATGTAAATCTAAAGAATGGAAGGGTTTACATCTTTCCATCCTTGGCAGGATTGCATTAGTCAAGATATTCATGATCCCTTGACTCTTTTTTCCTGTTTCAAACAGTTTCATTGACTCCTCCCCCATCTAGTTTCAAGAAATGGCAAAAATTAATTGATCAATTTATTTTCAATAAAACGACACCCAGATTTCCCAAATCCACTAAACACATCACGAATGGTGGTCTGGCAATCCCTGATATTGCACTATATTTCCAGGCTTTCCAACTCAGCAAGACTATTCCAGATGGATAAATCTAAAAGTTTATAATATGAAGGCCACTCAATTTACTTGCCTCTACACCGAAACTTCAAAACAGAAACTTAGTAGGTTATTAAATCCATTTTTATCTAGCATAAAAACTTTCCTACAACAAACTAACATTACCTGACTTCAGGTACACCAAATTGCTTCCTTTGTATCACACCTGGTCTCAGCAGGAGAATCTCCACATCCGCAATCCTTTTTTGAAAACTTTTGTTTGAACTCCATACTAAAGGGATGGCGGCAGTTATCTACAAACATTTCCTGGAACACACATATGGGAAAGCCCAATATATGCACTCATTTTGGCAAGGAGAATTGAAAACCTCAGGTTCAGACAGTGCATGGGTTCAGATTTAGTCTTCACCCCCACATAAATCCCGTTCAGCATCTGTGAGGGAGAATACTTTGAAAACCATCCATAGATGGTATCTTACACCTGTATCACTGTCTAAAATGGTTAAAATGCTCTCTCCAGACTGCTGGGGTGGTTGTCAATCTAGAGGCTCTTATATGCATACGTGGACAGAATGTCCTAAACTGAGAAAATTCTGGGATGCAGTTATCTATCAAATTTCATGAATCACTGATCCACCCATACATTTCTGTCCAATTTTGCTTTTGCTTTTGCTTTCTATGGCCTGGTCCAGATGGGCTAAATGCGCCGTGCTGGCGGCATACTAAGGTTAAGGGACTGTGCAGCAACTGCACGGTCCCTAACCCTAGAACGGCACAGCGCCATCACAATGGCAGCACCCTGAGTGCATTGGTGCACTCAGCCATCACAAGCATTGCACAAAAAGAACCTGCTTTTGTGGGCTCTTTTTTCTCCGCAGAGAAGCAGCGCAGTTTGGCGGCTGAGACTTCCCTGCAGGGAAAAAAAAACACTGGTAGTTCTCCCTTTTTGGGAGGTCTGTACTGGGCCTATATTTGTTAAAGGTAATTCTAACTTATCATGGGCTATGCAGAACAAGGCTGCTGGAATCTGCACTCCAGAGGTTGCTGGACTGCAAATTCCAGCAGCCGTGTTCTGCATGGCCCATAATAAGGAAATCCGGAAGTGTCAGTCTAACAAATACTGTATCTGGAGAGCCACATAATTTCAGTCCCTTGCAAAGAAGAAGTTATACAGCAGCAAATGGAAACCATCTTGTATTATCCAAGAAATTTGTTATAGGGACATATGTGACCAGATTCAGATGTTCAGAACGCATAGTTAAATATGAAAATACTTAGCTATGCTTGATTACTCAGAGAATTGCTTATATTTCATTCTGAAAGCAGAACTCTTGCTTATATAAACAAGTTACCATTTAATTTTGATATATGATGGCAGCATGCCATAAATCTAAGAGAGAGGTACAATTTTTCTTAGCATTCAGTCTCAAAATACATATCTATCATTATTAATGGTATAGCTGTATATTGATGATTTAATATTTTACATTTAATTAATGTTCCTATTCTTGTAATTTAATCACAACACAGTTCTGCATATAAAATAGGTTTTAGAAGAGTCCTGTTTTCACAAATCAGTAGACTATATGCTAGTATTCCTTTTCAAAATTATGAAATGTAAAATATTGCTGTATCAACCAAAGACGAAAAATGGCACCTTTAAGAATTTTACAGAACAGCCCTGTACATGCCTACAACAAAGTAAGTCCCATTAAATTCAGTGGTGCTTAAGCTCAAGGAAGTGGGTACAAGGTAGCAGCCATGTGTTTCAATTATTCTTTCCTATAATGTCTGCCTCATTTAATCTACTTCTACTAAGTATGTGATTTGCTCTTAGAATTTAACTTCACGTTCATCATTTTCAAGTGTTTCAATGTTGTATGATTAATTTGGACAAAAGGTCAGAAACTCTCAATGTGTTTTCACTCCTACAGCACACCAACCAATCAAGAAAAATAAAGAAATAAAAAAAGTTACAGGAATCTGAATCAATATCAAAATGATAAATGCACAAACACAAAGTACAAGCTATGCACTGGTAGCAAGCCATGAGTTCATGAATAATGATGAGGCCAGCACAGTCATGAATGTTGAATGGTGATGGTGTTTGACTTGGATTGGTTAAATAACACTTTTCACATTTGTTGCAAAATGTGCTTCTATAGGCCAATGACACATGAATGGTGGGAATATATTCAAGATTATTGAATCATATTGTAATACAGAATTTCAGGGTGATTCATGCTATAGAACTACACAATATGTAGAAGAAGCTGTAGGGCTATTGTCTCAATGGAGACTTGGTAGGTCAATATTTAGAGTATATTCCATTACTTTATTGGCCAGAATCTGCTGGTGGAAGGAAGCTGTCAGTACTAGAGAAACCACCTTCCTTCCAACATATGCAACTCCTGTGCTGCCACAATGGGGCACACTCTTTCTCTCTCTCCTCAAAATTGTGCTGCGAGAGCAGGTATTGAAGGTTTCCTGGGTTTGCATAGGGAAGAGGGATCTTATGTTGTCAGCACAAGGTCCTGTTTTAAACCAGCAGAAGGGATCTACTCTAATTTAAACTAACAAACTATTCTACTTCTCTATGCAGTTTTCCTTATGTCTGTTAGGTCACTATAGCCAAAATCTGTAATCTAATGTTATAGTGGGACTAGAACATCAGTGCAGCAGAACTTCTTTCCCTTCCTCTCTTCCTTTCCACCTTTAGAACTGCCCGAAAAGCAGTTTGACAGGGTTCCCCGACTGAGTGGGGCACATTTTGGGGTGCATAAGGAGTGGGGTGGGAATCATGAATGCTCTCTCCTGCTTTCCCTGGACTCTGCTGTCTCACCAGTGAACCTCCTACCTCTGTACTCTAAAATTGTTTTCCATCTGCATATCTGCAAGATTGCTCATGCTATATAACCAACTACAGTATACTCACAGATATTTATCTGAAGGTTAAACTATAAAAATGTCCAAGCCTTTAACTATACTTGATTTCAATTCATCCCAGCCTCAGTGTTCTTGAATAGATCATCTATGAGAAATTACGAACAGTAAAACCAATGTATACGAAATATCATGGGTAGAACACACTTCATACTCCATTCATCACTTTTTTGAAATCCAAAATTGTAATGGGAAAATGTACAGTTCTTAAGGTGCCAATGGACATATTCCTTATTTGCACTAAGGTACTGCCATGCTGCATGACTCTCACTCCAGAGACAATAGATATGACCAATCTAGAGGACAGCGTGCATCAGCTTCCCGCCCCAAGGAATATCTATCTTTAGGCTAATACCTGAATATATTAATAATATTATAATATATTAGGCCATTATAACAATTTTAGTCTCTCTAATGCTATTTGAAATATACAATCCTTTTGTTTCATATATTTTGATAGAAATAATATTTTAGTGTCAAACACTTGGGATAGATATCTCATGAAGCCTCATTTGCAAGAACATAATTTTGGATTTCTGCTAAATGATGTGCTCTACAAATTACAGATGCAAGACTAAGTTTATGTTGAATATTTAAGATGCAAAATATTGTCTTTGCTTTGTTAATACAGTAGGCTACTAGTATCCACTGTGGTTTGGTTCCAAGATCCCCGTGGATATCAAAATTGGTGGATGCTCAAGTTCCACTAAATACAGTGGTGTAGTAAAATGAGGTTCCTTATATAAAATGGTACAATCAAGTTTGCTTTTTTGAATTTATATATTTTAAATGTATTTTCAAGAGGTGGATGACTGAATCTGTGGATACAGAACTTGTGGGATACAAAGCTCTGACTGTATTAACAGCATCAAAAGACATCCATTCACCACTGTAGCATTTTGCACTGCAATAAAATGAAGAATTAGGTTTGGGAAACTCCTCAAACATCTCATAAATGATATTTTATGTGGTGTAACAGGATAAAGCAAAACCACCTCTGAGTATTCCTTGCCTAAAAAAAAATATGAAATTCATGGAGTTGGCATATGTCATCAGGTGACTTGAAGGCGTGTGTGCACACATACACACAGACACAAATGCACACAAACACACACAATTGGCTGACAACAGCACAGCACAGCTCCATTATCTGATGATGAAACAAGCAAACAACCACAAACCAAATTCTTATTAAAATGCTGTGTAAGTTGTGTTTTGTTTTTAATAATTTGTTGCCTTTTATGCAGACCCCAGAGCAATGCAGTCATGTATAAGAATGAAAGCAGGTGTCCTATGCAAACTTACCTCCTTTCTCCTTTGTACCATTCAAAAGCTGGGGAAGGAACACCTGCACTCTCGCATCTTATGAATCCAGGCCCCCCAAGCATCACTCCGCTCGATTTTATTTCCTGAATTGTTGGGGAAACTGTAAGGAAACAAAAATATTTGTTACTGAAAATAAAAGCCATGTAAAACAAGCTGCCCAGCTTTATGTTTCTTTGCTCAAATAGCCAGAATTATTGAAAAACATTTAAATATAAATAGTAGTAATTCTACACATCTACTTCTCTCTGTCCAAAATACTTTGCATATAGTATCTTGTTGCTCTCTTTGTAAAATGGGTGGGAATCCTTTGATTCTCCAAACAAGACATTAACTGCCCACATGTCTTACCTGGATGAGGTTGATGGCTCCTGGATGGCAAAACCCTGCCTTACAATAACACTATAAAGTGGATCAGTGTTAATATTCTCATACTGAAAAGAAAGGGAGCTTAGGTGGGCTACAGATGGGCAAAAAGGGGTGTGTTCATGACGTCATGAAGGTATAGCCTTCAAACGGCCCTTACCTGAATGCCACCATGAACACGCCCCCCACACGCCCCAAGCGGGAAGAAGCGGCATTAAAAAGGTGCTGCTTTTCCCCGCTTCTTTTCTATATAGTGCGCAGCTGCGCATCTCCGTCTGTAAGCTGCTGCACCAGTACGCCAGAATTGCTACACCGCTACTTTAAGTTGCCCATTTAAAAGCTCCATGTCTGCTGCGTCGCATAATGAGTCGGGGTCCTGGAACATGTGCAGTTTGCAGTCAGGCTTTAATTGCAGCGTCAGTTGCCATGCAGGTGTGGAAGCTGCAGCACAGCTGCAGCGCATTTTAAGACTCATAACCCTAACCCTAACCCTAACCCTAGAGCTGCATGTACGCATGCGCTGCTAGAATCGTGGAAAGTTTGGAATTTAAAGTGCACCCCTACACACATTCCTGCGCCATTTTCACCTAACAATAAAAAAAGCTAAAACTTTAAATATTTACATATGTACAAGGGAGGTGATGGCGGATGGCAGGGGGACAGCGGTGGCAGCGGCGACAGCTGTGGCTCTGCACTGCAGATTCAGCAAGAGTGCAGGGACCAAAGGAGAGGAGGCATCCATGATGCTGGTGACACTGGCAACGTGCAAGTGGACAAGGATGGCAACACCAGCTGATCAGGAGACCACCTTTGTTCTTGGCCAGGGCGGGGGAAAAAGTTTAAAGGGGCTTGGGTGTTTTAAATGTGCACATATGCTTTCTGCCGCCGGTGCTGAGCACCGCAGCTGCACAGCTGCGCATCCGTCAGCTGGCAAAAGAAAGAAAAAGCCCCGTTTTTGGCCACCCGTGCGGAAGCTGCCTCTCTCTTTGCAGCGTCCTGCGAGGCGGCGGTATGGAAACTGCAGGTCAGAAACGGCCCCAGGTGAGGCGTCTTCACTGCCCCCCATGTGGAAGCCCCATCCACCTGAGCCACGCCCCCGGGGCGGGCGGTCTGGAGGCTCCGTATTCAGCAGAATACACCTCCAAGACATCTTCCCCTGCCCGTCTGTATCCCGCCTTAGACATCTTAAAAATTCTACTGTAGACCTTCATATAGAAAGCCACCTAAACAACATAGAGAAAAATGCTGCTATTAAAGGTAAAAGCACTGGGACTCAGGGAATTTAGCAGTGCCATCGTTTTACCTGTACCTTGGATAAAATATTGGCCAGATCACAGCCTGCAGTCAAGAAATCAGAAGACGACAAGGAATGGGAAGGGTAGCTATGAAAGAACTAAATAAGATCTTAACATGCAAAGATATACAACTAAACACTAAAGTTAGAATCATCCAAGCCATTGTATTATCCATCGCTGTGTAGAGATGTAAGAGCTGGGCAGAGAAGAAAGCAGATAGGAAGAAAATTAATTCATTTGAGGTGGGGTGCTGGACAAGAGTGCTGAGGATACTATGGACAGCTAAAAAGACAAACAAATGAACAAATGAAGCCTGAACTCTCCCTGGAAGCCAATATGATTAAAATGAGGTTGTTGTACTTTGGTCACATCATGAAAAGCCATAAGTCAATAAAGAAAACAATAATTCTAGGAAAGGTAGAAGGTAGTAGAGGCAGAGGAAGACCACATCCCAGATGGCTAGATTCAATCAGGGACGTCACAAGCCTGAGCCTGCAGGACCTAAGCAGAGTAATGGAGGGGGGAGAGGGGGCTTCGACATGTCTTATCCAATGGGTCGCCATGGGTTGGGGGCAACTTGAAGGCAATCTACAGTAACAATCCTTTCACCACAAGGGTGAGCATTTGTGCCCCTCCAGATGTTTTTGGATGGAAGTTCCCATAAGTTCCCTCACCATTGCTTATGTGGGCTACCGCTAAATAGAATTGTAGGCTAAGAACATCTGAGACTCAAAGAGTCCACCCTGTTTTACAGATACACAAGTGACAATACTACTGAAAACATGAATTCATGGGAAATGTTACTTATAACTGAAGGATAAGGCACCCAATGACATCAGTCATTTCTGCCAATTTCACAAGAGGAGGTCTAGGAATCATGCAGCTCTCCAGATGTATTGGACTGCAAAGTCTACCAGCCATAGACATCACAGGAAATGGTAAGGAATGCTGGATGTTACAGTTCAACATCATCTGGAGAGCCCAGTGATCCTTAGGCCTGCCTTATAAGTATCAGCAGACATGAAATGATGGGGGGGGGGGGCTGAGAGAAACTTGTTTCTAAATATTTCTAAATTCATTGTGAAAAATAATTTATGTGCACTGCAAAATATTATATGAGCAGGACTTAACTGATAAATAAAATTGATTTTTGGAGCTACATTCCAGCTGATCTAATGTTGCTACAGATGTGTGAACTTATGACTCATCATAATTCTCATTCTTTCATAATGAAACCCATCTTTCTGCTTGTCATGTAAAGAGGTGATAATCTTTTATGACTCCAACTGTAGCCAAAGAAGGAAACCAGTCAGTTTTGTCATTCCTTTTAAGGGTGTATTGGAACTGCACCAAGTAAATTATCTGCAAACACTTTAAGAATGTGTAAACAGGAAGAAGAACTAGCAATAAATATTTTTCCAGTAGGCTGATAATAATCAGTGACTACTTGTGGGTCGATGCAGGCAGAGTTTAATCAAGTAGAACTTCATCAGAGAGTGTTAAAAGAACTGATATCTTGATTTCTGTAAGGCCTTTCACAAGGCCCCTCGTGATATCCTTGCAAAAAAATTTGTAAAATGTGGGCTAGACAATGCTCCTGTGAAATGGATTTGTACAGTAGTTAGTTGATTGACCAAACCCAAAGGATGCTTGCCAATGGCTCTTCTTCATCCTAGAGAGAAGTGACTAGTTGGGTGCCACGGGCTTCTGTCCTGGGTTCAGTGCTATTCAGCATCTTTATCAATAACACGGATGATGGTATAGGGGGCATGCTTATCAAGTTTGCAGATTACACCAAATTAGGAGTAGCCAATGCCCTAGAAGACAGGCTCAGAATTCAAAAATGCCTTTAACAGATTAGAGAGCTGGACTAACAACATTAATTTCGACAGGGAGAAATGAAAGGTACTACACTTAAGAGTTGATCAGACAGGGAAAATTGGAAGTTTAAACTAATCAGAACCTGTGGTTATCCAGGGTATTACGCACAATTGCCCAACTGGCTTTCAGATGATGCTGTGTGCAAACCATTTGGAATCCAAACAGAAAGTAACATGAATCAGAAAATAGTCATTTTTGGGAAAATAACGTGTTTTCATTTCCATTTCATTCACAAATTCACTTTCGTTGCACAATTACTGTAATGAGAAAGCTATTTTCAGGATTCTCCCTGTTTTTGTGCTTGTTGATAGATTTCCCATGGTTCTTTGCTGCTTTGTTGTGCTGAGAAGGACAAGAGGGATGCAGCCTTTAATGCTTCAGCCGGGTTCGTAAAGGAACAGCAGGCAGGCAGGCAGGCAGGTGCGTGCATGCGTGCGCGCGCACACACACACAGAATTTGCTTTTCTCCCTCGCAGGGCTTGTCTCTTCCTCCTCCAGCCTTCCCCATTAGCCTCTGAACAGCTGGTGAGGGAAGGCAGGGAGAGCAAGAGAGAGGACATTTAGGAATTTGTCCTGTACATGAGGAAGAAATGGAGAATATGTCCTGGAAAAGGAGGGCATCTGGTCAACCCAGCATGTAAACCTGTTTGCTGATTAATTGTCATTTTTCATAAAGCCTCCTCAAACGCCGGGGGCACGCCCTTTCAGCTCTTTGCTGGTTGGAGGTAGGTATGCTCTCTTCATCCTCTTCCATGACTGAAAGCTCTGTTGCCAGGAGGCTTGGTTGCTGAGCCTCCTGGGAGACCACAGACTCTGCTTGAGCTTCCTTGGAGGCCACAGGCTCTGCTTGAGCCTCCTTGGAAACCACAGACTCTGCTTGAGCTGGCAGGACAGAGCTAGGGTCCAGCTCAGCTTCAAGCTCATGCTCAAACTGGAACTCCAACTCAGCCCCCCTCATCCTCTGAGCCCTCAGCCACGCTGGGCATGGCAGAAAGGGACCTAGGAATCTGAGTATACCACAAACTAAACATGAGTCAACAGTGTGATGCAGCAGCTAAAAAGCCAATATGATCCAAGGTTGTATCTATATGAGTGTAGTGTCTAGATTGAAGGTAGTTAGCGTGCTACTGTATTCTGTTTTGGTTAGATATCACCTAGAACACCGTGTATAGTTCTGGGCACAACAATTCAAGAGGGATAGTGACAAGCTGGAGCATGTCTAGAGGAGGACAGCCAAAATAGTGAAAGGTCTGGAAACCATGCCCTATGAGGAGCAGCTTAGGGAGCTGGGTATGTTTATCCTGGAGAATAGGAGGTTGAGGGGTGACATGATAACTATGTTTACATATTTGAAGAGATGCCATATTGAGGATGGGGCAAGTTCATTTACTGCTGCTTCAGATACTCATAGGCTGTACACACTGGCGTTATACACTGGCCTTGAGGGCAGAGTGGGGTCATGGCATCCACATGACACACACTTCAACGCTGCCCTCATGCTGTCACACTGATTGGTCCACATGATTGTTTTTGAGGTAGTCACCAATAACTCTAAACACACCTCCTATTGTAATATCCATATCACTGGTGTAGTGTACATGCATGTGTACACACACAAATACAACCTATATGAATATAGGAAATGTGGTCATTCAACCATCATATTTTCACTTTCAGAGAGTTTTAACAACCCCACCCCCTTGTTTTGCTCCAAGAGAGAGTGATTTATACTTGTCCTGAAATCTCTCAGGAATTAGAAAGTCACCACAGGCTCTGTTCTTCTCCATTATCTAGCCAATATGTTCTTGAAAAAACAAGATGTCTTAGTTTCTCAATCTACACGATAGGAACAATGTTGATTAGTGCATCTACTATAACATAAATGCACAAAAGAAAAATTTGACCATTCTCCCCATTTGAATCAATCATGCCTTCTGAACATCTATAGGACTTTAAATCAGGGGTAGGCAATCTTTTTGAGCCAGGGGCCGGGTTGCTGTCCCTCAGACAACTTGAGGGCCGAAGCCAAAAAATAAACAAATAAATACATTTTTTAAAATTTAAATAAATAAATAAACTGGACAAATGTAGGACAACATTTTCAAATGGTGGACACTTTTTTTAAAAAAGTGGGGGACACGCAAAACAATTTGTTGATTTTTTTAAAAATGTTAATATAAATGCATGTTTCTGAGGCGTCTATAGACAATTGCCCCCCTTGCCCCTGTGCGCAAGAGGCCAAAGGCCCCAGCGACAATCGGCGGTATGACCGGGCTGGGGCCGGTCCCAAGGCCTTGCCGGGCTGCATCCGCCCGCGGGCCACAGGTTGCCTACCCCTGCTTTAAATAAATGGAAACCCAGTCACTAAAGTGTATTATGTCTGTAGTGCTATGTTGCAAAATAGCTAATTTGTTTCTAAAAGAAAATGATGGCCCTTGATGGTCTTTTTAAAGGTAACCCCCATTTATTCTGGCAATTACTCCTAGCTCTTGAAAAAACCTGTTTTCTCTACAGCTTGATATTTCAACATTCTTGTCTACTTAAAAACAGAAAATGAAAGAAAAACAGAAGGAAGGAAGGAAGGAAGGAAGGAAGGAGAGAGAGAGAGAGAGAGAGAGAGAGAGAGATCTCAAACTTTAAGTCCAGTCCTATTTACAAGCATGAATTGATGGACTTTGATTTAGAAATCTTCCTCAAGTTATACCATATATTTCACTTGGAGTTTATATTGAGACTATAGCCTTGCACTTTTGTATCTTTACCAATGTACATGACTTCCACAACATTATCTTGGCTTGTCCTATACCTTTATAAATGCTATAGTGTCTCATGGGAAAAATCTAATTTCAAACTGTACATTGGATTACACTATCATTCTGAAAAGTTCATGTAGTTCATAAATAACAGATCTATTTTGAAAATGTGGTAGAAATTACCAGGATTTTATGATGCAGAACTGTTTGTGGGTTGGGAAGAGCTAATATTGACTATTTACTTTAATGGCGAGTCATCAAAACCCACATGCTAAATTACTGTAGGAGCACTGCTAAATTTCTGAGTAGATTATTGGTAATGTACCAGGCTAGCAATCTGGGACCCCTACTGCTTCCACTGGTATGGAAGACTTGGAATAATTCTAGATGAAATTGCACCTGAGAGTATCTCATGCTTAGTGGTTATTTTTTACTTGTTTCCAAAAAAGAATGAAAGGAAGGAAGGAAGGAAAAATGTAAAAATACTGGCTGAGTTCTGACATGTTTTTTTTAACAAGTAGTTTTTTGATGGATAGTGTAAACAATGAAGTTGTGTTACTCTCCTTTTGCTGAAGTTAAGATGCACAACTTCTTTATGGCAGTAGTGCTCCTGTTCCTTCTTTAGGGCTGAAGGGCGGGGTATAAATACCATAACAAACAAACAAACAAACAAACAAATGAAACCTCTATGAGAAGCAGGCAAACAGCTTACTACTCTACTTTACATGCTAAATTTCTGTTCATAATGCAGTAACACTAGAAAGAAGAGCAATACAACAAATGTGGGGGACAGCACTCACTGCAAGAAAGAGTCATTGTGAAATAAAGCAGCAACATATAAGCATCATATAATAGATTCACAGTGCAGTGGGTGGTCCTCTGACATTTTCCCCCCTTACAGGCAAGGTCCAAGTAGAGTTGTCAAGTTAAGCTTTGTTAAATGGATATTTGCCACTGAGGCTAGGATAGTCTGATGTGAGGGGCAGTTGATAAAGGTACCCAAGATAGGGACAAGGAAAGTTCTTGATTAAAGTATTTTGTAATATCTTGTAGGAGATAAAGGGTCAAAACGGACTGCCCCAAAGGGGTGTCTTCCATTTCTGAAAGCAGATTGAGGCCATGGCAACCACATGCTGTGGCCCCAATCCGCCTTGAAGCCAGCTAAAAAAGGAATGGCAAAGAGCCGCTCCTTTTTGGGCTGGCAAAAAGGCAACTTTTCCCACCCACCACAGCCCATAGGCGGCTTTAAGTTGCTCCGACGGCATGCAGCATGTAAATGCCACACCACTGGAGAGCCCGGAAGCCAGCGCATGTCTGCACAGGTGGCTTGAAGATTCTGTGCATTGAAGATTCTTGCTTCTGTGCATCTTTGGGGCATGCGTCGTCTCTAAGCCATGCTCCCAAACCAGCTGGAAGATGGCTTTTTATGCAGGTCTGTTTGACCTCCTGGTGCTTGGTGACAAGTGAAGTCATAGATAAACAGAAGGGTTAAAGATACAGAAGTTAGATAAAGGTTCTGTGAGAACTCAGACTGTAAATGAACATTTATAAGGCTGTAAAGAAACAATTACAAAGGTAAGCAAAAGAAACTGTTAACCCACGTAACCATTAAAGTACAGTATTTATACACCGTTTCAATCTTGAATGCCATTCACTAAGAAAGATACTGCATTCAACCTGATTTGTTAGCTGCCCTGATTGTTCTCAGAGGGGCGGGATACAAATAAATATTATTATTATTATTATTATTATTATTATTATTATTATTATTTCCCATCAGCATCATTTTTCTTTGCTTCTGATTTCCTAAACCAGACTGAATTTTCCTAATTTAAATGGGCTGTTAGAGTACTATGGCACACCACACATTTGTATGCTATGTATAGTTTAGGATTCAGGATCATTGACAGCACACCTAGAAAAGCTCTAAAAACTATTTGGATCCACTCCTAGAGCAAGGCCATTATACTATTATTGTTAAAATATATCTGCACTAAGCCAGGAGGAATCAGACCTTTAAATATGCTGGCAAAAGATGATTTAAATTTTACTAAATCCAAGTAGCAATTATAATCCTTCTAATGCTCTTGGCAAATTTCCTGTGAGGCCATTAGAAATGTTCTAATTGATATTAATATTCTTCTCTGGAAACAAATAAAGTAAGTAATACTACATCATTTCAAACATTTTATTTTTTAACCATATAATCAGGCTGCTTTCAAGCTGGCTTTTTACTACTGTTAATTATCAGAACTACAGCAACACTCAGTAATATCTGACGTGAAATACAATATTTTCATTTGTGTTTTTACTAACAGACCTTCACCAGCACCAGAAAGCCATACCATAGTATTACATTGTTTTTTTAACAATATTTAAACCATGACATTAATCAAATACAGAGTTTAAAACTGAATGACTTGATGTTTTAAAAAGTATGAAAAGCAATTAGAAAATGAAAAGAAAAATGAAAGGAAATAGATTATTTTAAATATAAAATACAAATTCATTGCGAAGACTACAGCAACAGAAGGAAATTGTGATGAAACAAAGCATCAAACAAGTACAGTGTTTAAGATTATAATTCTGATACACTCAACAGCTGTTTAAGTTTCTTGTTAGGATCACAGACTATCTTGTAGGCTTTTAAGCGTGTGTGAATCCATTTGGGGTTATGGTGTTTGGGAAGTGAACTCTGCTTCTGTGACATTTGTCAAAATGAAATCATGCCCATCTCTCAAAACAGACATTTTACCCTGGAAAGGGTAGCAAATCCATAATGTTCTTGTATGCTGGTCCTTGTGACTGAAATAGTAGCTTTGGGAGACATTTTAATTTAGAAAACAACTCAAGGGAAATAAATTTAAACTTCAACATCTTATTGCAGCACTCTCAGATTGAAGCAATGAAGCTCTCAAAAGGAAGGAAATAATATTTGAAAACTTGAGGGGGAAAATGAGAGGGGCTTCTTTAGTGTCTGGAAACTTGACAAGAAGAATCCTCCTCAAGCCCCTTTCTCATTCTCCCACATCCAGACAAACCCTTTTCCTGGACATATAGTGGCTAGTGGCAGGGCAGACAAATAAGAGGAACTACTGCCAGTACAGTTTCCACACTTATATTGAACTGCCTGTGATGGGCAATCCTCCTTAAGTCACTACATGGCTATGTAGATGGAAGGGAGCTGTAGGAAGTAATTCTTCAAATATTTACCATCAGCTTGTCTGTGGAAGATGACATTACTCATTTAGCTGGCCACCCCACCCCCTCTAGCCATGTATGTGGCTGTATATATGGGATATTGGAACTGAGTGATGATGATCACTTGTCACTGGCTATGATAGCTGTCAACGAGTTAACATTCTTGTTTTCTGCTACCTTTGTCTTCTTCTGCCAGCCAGTACATGGTCATGTTGGTGAGATAGGTTGGGGAACAGTAATCAACTCAGCCACATCCAGTACTGGCTAGCTGTTGTTGGATGGACTTCCTCATTTGACTGCCCATCTCCTCCCTCCAGGTGATCATGTGGCTATGAGGGTGGAAGAGCCCTCCAGGTGACCGTGTGGCTACGACGGTGGAAGAGGACAAGGGAGCCAAGCAAGGAAAGTCACATCACCAGGACAGGATCAAGATTCAAAATGACCTGAATAGACTAGAAAGCTGGGCCAAAGCTAACAAAATGAAATTCAACACAGAGAAATGTAAGGTATTGCATTTAGGGCGGAAAAATAAAATGCACAGATATAGGATGGGTGACACCTGGCTGAAGGAAACTACGTGTGAGAGGGATTTAGGAGTCCAAGTAGACCACAAGTTGAACATGAGTGAACAGTGTGATGCGGCAGCTAAAAAGGCCAATGATATTTTAGACTGCATCAATAGAAGTATAGTGTCTAGATCAAGAGAAGTAATAGTACCACTGTATTCTGCTCTGGTCAGGCCCCATCTAGAATATTGTGTCCAGTTCTGGGCACCACAATTCAGAAAGGACATTGAGAAACTGGAGCATGTCCAAAGGAGGGCGACAAAAATGGTGAAGGGTCTGGAAACCATGCCCTATGAGGAACGACTTAGGGAGCTGGGGATGTTTAGCCTGGAGAAAAGAAGGTTAAGAGGTGATATGATAGCCCTGTTTAAATATTTGAAAGGATGTCATACTGAAGAGGGAGCAAGCTTGTTTTCTGCTGCTCCAGAGAACAGGACCCGGAACAATGGATGCAAACTACAGGAAAAGAGATTCCATCTGAACATTAGGAGGAACTTCCTGACAGTAAGGGCTGTTCGACAGTGGAATGCACTCCCTCGGAGGGTGATAGAGTCTCCTTCCTTGGAGGTCTTTAAACAGAGGCTGGATGGCCATCTGTCAGGGATGCTTTGATTTGGATTTCCTGCATGGCAGGGAGTTGGACTGGATGGCCCTAGTGGTGTCTTCCAACTCTACGATTCTATGATTCTATGATTCTATGATTCTATCTCTGATAGCCAGCAATGAACAAGCTCCTTGTATGGTCATGTGGGCAAGTGGGGATGGGAGGGGGGAGCTGAACAAGCAGCTTGCTCATTGCTGGATATCAGGGATGGTGATGTGATTTTCCTTGCTTGGCTCCATTGAGAGACAGTATTTGACCTAGGCTTGTATGGTACAAATTGTGATAGCTTTCAATGGACATAAATGGTTTAAAAAATGTTGAGAAAACCTAAGAGTGTTGGGGAAACCTAAGAGAATAATCTTATACTGACAAGAACTTTTGCTGTTCAGGGCTTGTTCTGAACAAAACTCATCTGTGCAGAAAACAGCATTTTCTGTGTAGAAATGAGCATGTCTGAATGTGTGAATTTTGCATAGAGTGAATTCCAAATTGCAAATTACCTCCAAAAACTGCATGGATTTTGAAATTTTGAAGATGTTCTTGCAGTGAGAAGAATATTATTGAAATTTCTTGTTGCTACCATTGAGAAGAAACTTAGGTCCTGTGCAGACTGGCCTTAAAGGCCGGCTTGGAGGTGGAGACGCTTGCTCTGACTCTGCCCCAGGGCAGTGTGATGCTGTGTGACGCTACACATGGCGAGTGGTGTCATGGTGCTCCTCTAGTGCTGCATCCATATGACACAGTGCTGAAGGAGTGCTATAAAGCTGCAGCACCATGGTTATTGTGTCCTTTGCAAGCTGTTTCAGCCCTATATGACTCCTCCAGGAGGCCCATTCTGCTGCAGGCTTCTTCAGAGTGGCTTATGTATACTCCTGGCTCCCTCATTCACTATCTCCTCTCCCTGGCAAAGAGTCTCAAACCATGGCTGGCACCAAAGAACATCTTGAAACCATAACTGGGATATATTAGATTCTTAGCATTTCAAAACTGTACATCAATAGAGCTTGCTTCTGAAGACACATGCATTCATAGGAGTATCCTGTTCATCTGTTGCTGTTGTCACTGATCTCTATCTCCTCTCTACAATATGATTGCTATGATGATGGTGGTGAGGAGAAGAAGGGTAATGGCCATGATTTGTGGCATGAGGCAGGATTCTACAACAAGGCTGTATAAATAAAGAAAAACATGGCCAGTGGGGGCACTGACTAATGGGAGTTATTTGCAAAAAGCACAGCTGGAATTTTTTTTCTTTCTCTTAAAATAAATATTTGGTTGGTTTGCCATGTCAGTGATTGTTTTGCAACTCTGCACTCAAGAGGGGAAAAGGCCGAGGAAGCCTGAGTCCAATGAGCTTGAGAAAGGAAGCAGGGCCATATACTATTGTATATTTACATTATACTCTGAGGTATGTGAGGCTAAGTAATAATGACTTGCCCAAGACTATGCATAGAGATTCAGTAGCTAAATGAGATGAATTTGGGTCTAGATAAAACAGTCCAAACCCATTTCTCTGAATTAATTACTCTGTAGTTTTACATTTGTTGTTGTTCTGTCTCTTCAAGTCATTTCTGACTTATGGCAACCTTAAGGCAACCCTAGTGTGGTGTTATCCTGGCAGAATTTATTGAGAGGAGATTAGCCCTTGGCTTCCTTTCAGGCTAAGAGTGTGTGACTGGCCCACTAGGTTTTGAACTTTGGTCTTCCAGTGTTTTAGTCCAATACTCAGAGCACTACCCCACATTGGCATACTTCCACATGCAAAGTTCTGTTATGTTTGCTGAATACTCTGTCCATATGCTGGTGTGTCCATCGTTTTTTTTTTGTTTTTTTTTTTTTTTGCATGAGAGTCTCTAACCAATGTTACACATGAATTTGGAGAACATGATGCTTAATTGGCCATCTATATGTGTGTGTAGGTAAATAATAATAATAATAATAATAATAATAATAATAATAATAATAATAATAATAATAAATATTATTATTATTATATAAGGAGGCCCAAACAAAGGGAAAAATATACTAAAGGATGTGACCATCCTGCTAACCTAACCCAACCTCAGCCCTGTCTATACCAGACCTAATCTTTTAACATCTTAGTGAGCTTTGGAACCTTTTCTTGTTCATGTTTTTTAAGCATTTATGTGACTGCATATCAGCAACCATAAAAATATTTACTTATTTCTGCAAATGTGTGCAATTTCCTCGACCAGGATTCTCTCGTGACAATTACCTTGTGTAGCCTTCTCTATAATCTTCAGATTTCCAGAACTTCAGAAGTTTTACAAACAGCTAAAGAAACTCTTTCTTTCTTATTCCAATTGAAAATGTGACAAAGTAGGGATAAATCCTGCTCACTTTTTTGTTTATAAAAAAATGCAGTTAATGAAAGCACGAATAAAGCAATGCAGGAGGTATAGTGGTATTTAGATGAATGCAAAAAATATGCAAAGAAACCCTCCTCTATCTACACCAGGTTTCATCTTTTAACATTTTAATGAGCTTTGGGACTTTTATGCATATTAGTTATGTTGCCCTAATTACTCATTATAATTCTAATGTGCATTTTTATATTTAATTACAATGCTTATAAAGATTTGATATGGACAGTAAATTATTATAACTAGCATGTGCATAATGATTATGAGCTGAATTTATTAACTTTTATGCTAGTATTCAACAGTGCTAACTTTCAATTTCACCTTTGCGATTAAGCACATTGTTTGATTAAACAAACATTTTGTGGTATTAATTGTTAAGTCATGAAGAAATTTCTCTTTTACTTGGCTGATTTTGAATGATTTTTGTCATATTTTTAGTGGATTGTGTTTTATCTTAGGCATGGGTGCTGTTTAGCAAATTGCTTGCCAATGTGTGGAAATAAAGACAATCTTTTATGAGAATGCAGGGTTGTAACATATGTACAAAAAAGATAATTCTGGAACATTGTTGCAAGCTTTCCATGCTCCATGGGCTTCTCCATCAGGCAAGATGTTACAAACCAAACAGGAGAAGAAGGGGGGGGGGAAGAAAGTGGAGATGTTAGTCAGATGCCTACATGTTGTTTCAGTCCTTAGTAAAGATACTATGATCTTTACCTCTGCACCACCAAAATGTTCCTGATGCAAAAACATGGAGACTTCTTGGGGAATCCATTGTTCTCTGCCTACAAAGAGGCCTGTGACCTCACTGGAATGGAGACATACTGGATTGCAAAAGAGGGGTCCCTGTTGAGATGCATATAGACTTCTCCCTATTGCCGCATGGCCAGAAGGAGGAGGAGCCTGCCTGCAAAAGATACCCTCCCCATGATAACATATTTACTAAGGACTGAAACAACATGCAGGCATCTGACTAATATCTCAAATTGTTTTTTTTCCTCTCCTGTTTGGTTTATAACATCTTGCCTGATGAAAAAGGCCAAGGAGCTTCAAAAGCTTGCAACATGTATATTGTGCATTTCGGTTGGCTAGTAAAGGTATCACTGATGGATTTTTGTTTGTACTTTTAAATTAATTTAATTTTAATGTATAAATTCCCCACAATAGTGGACTCTCTCATCTTAAACACAGGAGCTTTGCAGCAGGTAAATGTGTATCATTTTCTCAAATTCCTGATTATTTTAGTCTAAATTTGATTTGGTGGAGATTTCCCTCCTACATTACAAGCTCTGGCTTTTTTAATTCTGCATGTGTGAGAGCTAGCAAGCTAGTTTTGTGTGTGGATCATCCACCCACTGTCTCTTTCCCTTTTACCCAGCACTTGTGTGCGCACAGCAGCAACAGTCTGGTGACATATCCTGGCTGCTGCAGCCTGAGGTGTCTTGAGTAAAATACAGTCTCAGCTGATGAATGAAAGGGCCATTCAGCCAGTGGCACAGCTTAGTGCACTCTTTTATTGCTTCACCTAGGGCAGACTACACCCACTGTCTCATGCTTGATATGGCATTTATCTTAATTTTCTTCCTCACACCTTTAATTGTTCACAACCACAGACACAGTGATAAATAAAACCTTTAGATATCTCTAGAATCTGGGGACAAATAGCTGTTACAAGCAGGTCACACACGTTTTCTCAATTTGCAATTAGTCCTTATAATGTGAGGAAACAGAAGTATAATTATTCTGTCTAACAGATTATCACCATTTTTAATTATATGTAATTTAGATAGTTTTTGATTCTTATAAAATACAAATTTCTGACAGATATGTCCACTGGTTATAAAAATGCTTATAGAATCACTCATGTACACTGAGTGGTTTCCACATTCAAAGTTTGCCACTAGTAGATGAGGAGTATGCTTCTTAAAAATTGATCCATGAAGCCCATAGTATAACAGCATAATGCATCTAGCTACCATTAAAAAGTTATAGATCTCATGGGTTCCAGAAAATGATATAACACCATATATTTTTTTAAAAGGAGAGCATATAATAAGCTATCATATATAGCATTTCTATTGTTTAAAAAAAAGTTTAATATTTTTCTCTAACAATTCTATGGAAAATATAGTTCATTTGGACAAAGAAAGAACAAGAAATGCATACTCAAAACAAATATCTTTCTACTTCTGTATGAGAATTAAAATGTCCTTTGCCAGATATACTTCCCCACTGCATATAGAATTTGGCAATCTTTTCAAGGAAGGATGCCAATGGAACCAAACTTACTAGAATCTTAGTTAAGATGCACCCTAAGTCCACATCATGAGGAATGCAATATTGTCCATTTTATATGAGATCCTACTGTGTTACTTCTAATCTCTTGAAGTCAAACTCGATAATGAGATTATTGTGCATCATGATCCCAAGCAAAATTTTCAGCCTTCCATAATTCTCAGGATTCCCTGCGATACCCCAGGCAAAACAAAAAACCATCCCATGAACTGCTGGATGTCTATAGACTTCTGCATTTCAACTGAAGACCGAAATTATGCAGATAAAATGACTTCAATATTAAATCAGGTTTTCTCTGCCTTTCTTCCTCCACCTCATCATAAACAGCCTTTAGTAGCATTTTGCCATCAGAGACATTTTGAGTCCCTTGCTGGTAGGAAAGCAGAATATAAATCCATTGTATATATAAAACTGGCAACACCAAATGCTGGAAATGTGGAAAACCTGAAGGGAACTTTTATCACATGTGGTGGTCATGTGTTAAAATGGGAGAATTTTGGCAAATGATTCATAGAACAGCCCCAAAAGCATTCTTGGTATAAACATTCCCTTTGAACCAAGCTTATTTCTACTAAATATGACCCACAATATAAAGGCTGTAAAATATAATTGTTTTATATATGGTTTCATGTGCAAGAATTCTGTTTGCACAGTACTGGAAAAACTCTAATATCCTGTCTGCTGAAGAATGGCTTATAAAATTATATGAAGCTAGAAATATGGACATACTAACTGCCTTAATGAAAGGAAAATCAAAAGAAAGCTTAGAAATGGAGTGGAGCTGTCTTAAAGCATTTGAAGATAAGGGTAACAACAACTAGCATAAGGATTATTGTTTGAAATTTATATGCTACCATGGGATTTTTTATTTTTTTTTAGTAAGATTATTTATCAGGAGTAAACCATTAGTTTATAACATGCTGAAATATCCAATTGTAGAGGAAGAAAAAAATAGGATGTCGATAACTATTATCTTATGTAAATACATATTTGTTAAATTTGTTTTTTGTTAATGTTTGAATCAATGTTTGTTTGTTTGTCTGTTTTCTTCTCTATTTCCTACTGATGTTATATGTTATTCTAAATAAAATTTATAATTAAAAAAATTGAAGTGTTGCCAAAGTTTGGACTATGGGCTTAACTGATGGAGGTTGCTTTGATGGCAAGTAATATTCATGGCTAATGAAATGGCATTAAATGACCCAAAGCAGAAGCACTTATATGGAGGTTTCCAAACACAATAGCAAAATAAGAAAAGATTTTTTAAAAAACCCCAGCAGAATGAAGCAAAGATCCCATTTGTTTTTCAGTTTCCATCACCCTTGTTATTTGCTCATGCTATCAGAGGTTTAAGAAGCTGAAGACCAAAAACAACAGGAGGGGCCAAACTGAGGAAGACTGGTATATTTCATCCTACCAGATCCTGGTGGTTAACAAAAGGAATTGTTGATGGTTCCTATGACCACCCAACTGGAAATAATGTTCAAAAATATTCTAAAAATGATTGGAAAATATGTTCCTTGTGGCAGACACCTTGACAAAGAGGTACTTATTAGAATCTTCGCTGTTCAGGGCTTATTCTGTGCAAAAACGGCACAGAAAAAGTTTCAAAGACATAGCTGTACAGTGCGCCTGCATCATACTTGGGCGTGCTTTATGCGGCTTTCAGCAAAGGTTGCTTTCTGCACTGACCAACTCACCCACCCTCTCTCTCTCTCTCTCTCTCTCTCTCACACACACACACACACACACACACACACAAAACAAGTGATAATTTTAAACAGAATATATCCGAACTGCAAATAGTTTTCAAAAACTATGCAACTTTCAAAGACGTTTTCACAGTGGGAAGAAAACTGCTAAAATTACTCATTGTTTCTTCTGAGAACAATATGACAGGTATTAGAGAATTACATCCCTGTAGGTCACTGATCTTATGACCACCCAACTGGCCAGGCTTAGCACATCAGGAGCTAAACAAGAATGATCATTCCTGACCCCAGCAACAGAGTTATGACTATGTGACATTGTGATCATAACTAAATAATTGAGAGAGATAAATTTTACACATTTTTTTCTATTTAACTATTAACTCTCAGTTACTTTTATAGTGTCATGTGGCCTTTCTAAATAGAACCCTAAAGCTATTTTTGAGGTGGGTGCAGGCGCTTAACACTGAAATTCAGGTTGTAGTTAATTTTGCCTACTTACAACTGCATTTTTCACAAAACAATGAGAACATAGAATATATTGCATAACTACTATTACCACCACCCTGGAATTAGGGCTGCATAGTGAGGTTGGTGTATTTCCTGCATAGTGAGGTTGGTGTATTTACTTATGACAAGACTTATTTAAGGAAGAACTAAAATAACTAAAAGGACTAAGGCTTGTCACACACAGGCAAAAAGAAGCTGCTTCAGGCCATGTTGGGGGCATGGCATTTAGATGACACACATCCCCAATATAACCCGAAGCCACTGTGAAGTCCACACCAAAGGTCTGGAGCAAAAAGGAGCAGTTTTTATTTGCTCCTGTGGTGTGTGGCTTAAGACCACTGGCAGCAGCCTGCTTTGACAGCAGAATATGCTGCTGTCACGGTCTCAGCAGGACAACGGCTGGAGCAGCCTTCCCATTCCTAGTCTTATTTCTTAACTGTAGTCTCAATTCTGATTAATGTTTGACCCATGGTATGAGAAATCTTTTAAATATTTTCATTTCTTCGTTGTCTTGGTTGAATTTATGTAGGTCCCCCATGGTCATTATGGAGGCTCATATAGACCTCATTGAAATCTCATTTTCAAAGTTTATGAAGCTCCGGACATGCATTCTAGACAAGTTTTCACACTTTCTCTTTCTACCTTGTGAGATTGCCCAGGATGTTTCCTGGATGCCATGCTTCCCAAACACATACATGACATGTTGGAGGACATGAGGCAGTTATCAGAGGTCTTTTCGTTGCATCTCAGAGATACAAAGAAGCATATTGCTTCCCCTTTGCAATGGTCTCTCTAAACCTAGGGTGGGCCAATGGTTGTGGTTCTGAGGGCCAGTCTCCTTCCCCAGGTACTCTGTAATGGCTACATGGATTACCAAAAATGTCCCCCATGCAAAAAACTTGGAAGCAGTCAGAATCCCTCTTCTGCTATTGAAAAACTAGTGTGTTTTCTTAATGTTAAATAGAAGTGAGGGGAGTGTCTGTGACATGTTTAAAGGTGAATTGTTGCTCCCGAAGGGCAGTGAAATGACATGCAAGAAGAATTCATGAAGTCCCAGGGCCACACTTGGTCCACCACAAGCTAAACAATGAGTAATGAAGAGTGATTTATTTATTTTTCCTACAGTAAAGTGGAATATTCTGTAGAAAGGCTGCAGAATTTAATAACCAAGACCTGTATTAACACATGACATAAAATATTGAAATGATTTTGGAAAATGTGCAACATCACCAAACATTATTTCAGTTTTGAGTCTGAAATCATATGAATGAGATCTGCCAAAAGAAACATACTGCACTTAATTAAAGACCCAAGCACCATATGCAACAGAAATAGAAAGTTTAATTAAATTTGGAAGGGCTTCATGATGCCATTTAAATGGAAGAAATGGAGCTTATCAAGTGGCTGCCATGGCAAGAGGGGGAAATGAATTCATACAGGATCACGGAATTGTAAGTGGCTCTGACCCTATCCCTTACAAGAGGAGACAGTGAGGGATGATGACATTCGGATCCCTCACCTGGCAGGATGAACTAGCCTGCACTAGGATAAGTGAGACCATCAAAGCTTCAATGTTCCTCAAAAATCAAGACTTGCAGATGCCATTGGGGAAAAGATAGAATCTGACAGATTGAAAGGATAAGGGATTACTTGAATGAAGGTTGGTTCTCCACTGTACTCTGACTGGTGTGTTGGATGATCATGATGATATTAACTTTTTCAAATTAAACCTAAAGGTCTTGAGATCTGAGAAGCAAAGAAAAACAGAAACTGATCACACTTGAATATGGAAAGACTGACACCTCAACAGAGATGACTTTCTCATGATAATGCTTATTGTACTTTTGAGAGTGTGGTTCTGTCCTGTTTCTCCCACCTCTTGTCCAATCTCCTAAGCAAATATGTTGCTGGTATTTTGATTCTTTCAGCCAGCCCAATTTTCAAAATCAGCCTTTTACCTCAATGACATAAGTGTATAGGGAATTTGTTGTCTAAACACAACCTCGGATAAATATAGCCACAGACCACCAAGGTTCATTAACAATGAAATTTGTTAATGGTGACATTTCTGAAACATGGACTGGACTGGTTGTTTACAGTCAGAAAGTAAAGAACATTTTCATGTACAGGAGGATCTGTCTGAATAGTCTAAGATCAACACCAGGTACGCTGTAAGTGGAACAAAACTTGAACTTCCACTCACCATATTATCTCATTAACAAATTAGCAAAGGTGTGACTCTGTAAGTGATGTGTGCATGCACAATTCCTCTAGAGTTGGTCTAAATTCTAAAAAGACAGCCACATCCGCCACAGAGCAATGGTTGAGTTGACCTGGCTACTGTGGGAAGTGGCACACATGGAGAAGACCATATAGGCTGCGAAAGTCCATCTGGAAATTATAATCAAATCTATGAGATCTATTAAAAAAAAAACAGCTAAGGAACAAATTATCCTAATTATGGAGCTTATCCCATGGCATTTTAATTCAGTTTACCTCTATCTGGATTAAATCTTAATTTGGGAGGCCATGCTTAATTTGCTGCCCGAATACATCCTGGGCGGGTACAAAAAGCAGATACCACTTGAAAAGAGAAGATTGATGTGACACTAATATTGTGACCTGATTATTAATTCTCTATAAAGATCTTAATTCAAAGCTTCTTTCTTTCTTTCTTTCTTTCTTTCTTTCTTTCTTTCTTTCTTTCTTTCTACACTCGTGAAGGAAATACAGCAAATTTAGGCCCCATTCTCACTGGGCAAAAAAGTGGCTTATTTCACTGCGATTCTGACTTGGATTCTGACTCGAATCTGACCCATCGTTCCCATTAAAAATGGGTGCAAACAGACCCAGGCTTTTTTACCCCTGTTTTCTTTCTCATTGGTATTTTCCCTGTGGTAATTTGAAGCAGGTTATTTTGCTCCCTGTTCCCATTGCCCTTCCGGAACCTCTTTTTTTTAAAGCAGCTGTTAATCAAGCGCTTAAACGCTTGACGTCACAGCCAATCAGTTGCTGAGGCGCTTTTCCCCTTGGGGAAAGGGAGAAGGGAGCCTCTATTCGCATCCGAGGCTCTTCTGTGTCTTCTCATAGTTCCTCTGGAAAAGAGAGGAGGAGCCTCTATTCGTCCCAAATCCCTTTGCATCCGAGGCTCTTCTGTGTCTCCCCAGACTCCCTCTAGGAAAGAGAGAAGAGGAGCCTTTATTTGCCCCAAATCCCTTTGCATACGAGGCTCTTCTGTGTCTTCCCACAGTTCCTCTGGGAAAGATAAAGGAGCCTCCATTTCCCCAAATCCCTTTGCCTCCCCATCATTCCCTGGGCTGTCTGGGGGGCAATCAAACA
Source organism: Sceloporus undulatus (assembly GCF_019175285.1). NCBI lineage: Eukaryota > Metazoa > Chordata > Lepidosauria > Squamata > Phrynosomatidae > Sceloporus > Sceloporus undulatus. The sequence goes on from NC_056525.1 coordinate 93,067,482, forward strand.
GGCATCTACTGCAAAGCCCATCTGCTGCTCAGGTGCTCAGGCAGAGGCAAAAAAGGGGAAAAAAATAAAAATAATAGTTTAAAATGTTGTTCAATGGCTCTCTTCACACATCGGTCTATGAATGTGGAGCAGGGGGGAGGTTGCAGGGGGCATAATGTGTTTACTGCATTTGGAGCTCAATGTAGCGCGATCACCTTACCCTGCTTCCCAATCCACCGGGGGAAAGGCTATGCAAACAGTAGAAAATGGTGCCAGTAATGCAGGAAAGAGAACAAGCGGGTGACACTCCCAGGCCAGCCTCTTGAGCACTGCTCCTCCCATCCCCAAGTTCCCAAATCAGACACCCTTTCGTTCCCATTCGTATTCCATGAATCAGACTCAGGAGGCACAGGAAAACTCGCTAAAAAGCTGCTGCTTTTTTAAACCAGTTTATCAACCAATAATTTGTTTTTTTCAGGATAAATCAATTCAGATTCAAATTCCAATGGGAACGATATCGGAGCAATGCAGATCGAATGCACGCTCAAATGGAAATGATGCACCCATGATTCGTGTCCTGATCTGTGTTATAAGCCAGTGGGAACATGGCCAGAGAATGCTGAGCATCTATTTTCAGAGCCATAGAAAATGGCAAACTGAACAATTAGGAGGTGAAAGTACTTATCTAACAAGAAAATAAACAAGTCATATGAAAGCCACTGGCGGGGGGTGGGGGGAGACCACTGTTTAAATCAGCAAATGGACAGTGCAATTTACAACCCATTTTAAACTAATGTACTGAATGGTGGAATTTTACTGAAATACTTCATTTTAGAAGGGCCACAGTTATGATTTTATCTTTACTATGAAGAATTAAGATCCTATTGCTTTTAAAATAAGGAAAAAAGTTACATGATCACAATGCAGACTTTCATGTAAACCTTGGTTGGTTTAGGTGATAATTAGCTGAGGTTTATCTGATGCTGAATGAGTCTATACTCGATATTCCATTGGGAGTCCATGGGAGCTCCTGTTTACCTGAACTCCTTTATACCCTGGGATCTTCAGAGAGTACTGTCATATTGTTCCACCCTTTTAATTCTCAGAAATCTTATCAAACATACACTGAGTTCTCTTGTTTTCCTGCCGAAGAACCATGCAGCACAGCCCTCACTTAATAAAACCCCTTCTGCACAATTTCCAAATTGCCATTTAAGCAAAAAGGCCTTTATTTGCCAGTAATTGTGGAGCAGAGACGGGGTCAACTTAGGGCCCATACAGACAGGCCAAAATAAAGCTGCTTTGGGTCACTTTGGAGGTATGCTGTTTAAATGACACACACATCTTAAGAGGCTAGGACTGGAGCGTGGCTTTGGTGCGGATTCTGACCTCTTAGGATGCATGCATCATTTAAACAGCATACCTTCAAAGTGACCCGAAGCATCTTTATTTTGGCCTGTCTCTGTGGGCTCTTAATCTCCCATGGGAAGGAATTCCACAGCGTGAGAACAGCCATTGAGAAGGGTCTCTCCTGTGTCCTCCTCAGAAGGGTCTGTGAGGTTTGGTTTACACAGGTGATGTACTCGAGTTTTTCCTGGGTTCATTGCATCCTGCTTACACGACTCCGAGCCAAACCCCCCTGTCTGATCCAGACTGTCTTCATGACACTGACACCCAATCTGGGACTTTATACCCTTAACTCACATTTAAATAATTCATTTGATGTAGGGTTTTAGTGGGTTTTCAGCAACAATACCCGCTGCCTTTTCACTTGTGGTCCCTATGATTTGCCCAGTGCCATTGCTGCAGGTGCAAGTCACATTGAGAATAAAGCTCCCAAAGTCAATAGCATGGCTAGACACTCCATTCTGACCTCAGCAGTGGCCCTGAGCAATGAACGGGTCCACGCAGGATGGCAGCCAGCCATTGTTCCTGGGGAAGAGAGCCAAAAACCCACAATATTTTCAAGGCTGGAATACTCCAGGGTCAGCTCAGAATATTCTGGCAAGGGTAGATGAGCCTAGATGGTGGGGTGAGACTGTAGGAAAGCACTGTCTTAAACATTTATATAGGGAGATAATGGTCTTTCAGGCAAGGCTGGAAAGAAAACAGTTAACAAACAAACAAACAAACCAAAACTCCAAAGGCCCCATTCTTTTGGTTGTTGTTTAAACTTTTTTAAAAAACATCATAATATTATAATGTTATAACATTACAACTTTTTATAACATAACATTAATACAGGGGGGTTTGTTTTGTTATTATTATTTTTTTGCATTAATATATATTACTGCAACAATATAGGACTAAATCAGAAAACTGAACAGCAAAATGCAGTTCAGATGTTAGAGCCACTAACTTAAATAATATTTGTTCATTAAAAAGTGCTCTTTTAAAACCAGTTGTTTCGGCTATAAGTCGATCTCATGTATAAATTGAGGACAGGTTTTGGGACCAAAATCATGGATTTAGCCATAACCTGTGAATAAGTCGAGGGTAAAATTTGGAGGTTCCGTCGGTGTATGTATGTATGTGCACATATTTGACTTATAGACAAATATATACGATATGTTAATTCAAGGATTTGTTTCTGAATGGCATGTCTTTCACTATAAAATACAGTGTTTAAAAAGAAGCAACTAACACTGGATACTGGCTTGAAAATGAACAACTGCCAGTAAACTGTTAGAGTTCAAATGTTTAAGTTCAAACAGTAATTGTTGTTCCAGTCAGAGTGTTGGAAAACAATAATAACAGTTGACTTAGAAAAAATATGAATAATCAATTCAATAGTTGTTTTTTTTTTTTTAAAGAAATAATTTAATCAGCCAACCCTGCTTTCAGATAGACATTATTACTTTGGGTTTCCAGTTTCCTTCCTTTTTGCTGATTTTCATGCATGGTAAGTTTGACTGATGTTACTAATTACAAGAAAGAGTTGACACTGGGCTCATCCAAACTGGCATCTATTGCTGACTCAATCAGTTCCATTTAATGTCACTTTGAGCTGCTCTTTCCCATTTCCATATCCACATGCTCTTTTTTAAAAAATTAAAATGCATAGCCTCTTCTGCATTGTTATTGTACTGAATGAGAACACCCTCCCTCTGCACGTACACAAAACAAGACAGTCTCATATACTCCAACATTTCACAGGTGAAACTGGGACACTAGAACCCAAGCTACATCAGAGTAAAAACAGCAAAAATTATTAATGGAGAAAAACAGACAAGATTGGAGAGCATGAAGCAGCCTGCTTTTGCCTGAGCCTCCTGACACTGGCAAGATTTTGCCTCCCCCATCCCATTCTTTTCACCCTTCGGAGTTAATTGAGTGCAAGCTACTGTTGTCCTTTGAACTCAGTATGCAGCAACTGAAATAAATTGAAGACAAAGGGGGAAAGAGGACAGAGAAAACAGGACGGCCTAAAAGCATCTAAAAACGGGATGACAGAGGATTAATCAGGACTGTCCCTAACAAATCAGGATAGCTGGAGGATATGCCATCTTCTGGCACCCTAATCTGAACAAGGAACTCTGATTATCTCTCCTTTGCCACCACACACATTTTCCCTCTATACTGTCTTTCCTGCAAGCGGTTTTGCTAAACAATGGGATAGGAGATAGGGATAGTCTCTTCTCTTATGCTCTTTTTGTCTCTCCTCCACCTGAGTAGGCTCGTGTGAGTGCATGCCTGAACACATATACAAAAACATTGCAGATCCAACTTAAAATGTTAAGAAGAGACAAAGGAACAAAAAGTAGAACACTGGCAGACCATGAAGTTTCAATTTTTTTTTACTCCACAATGTTGGTGTAAACAAAAGGACTTGAAAAAGCGAGCTGGGAGGATGAAGAGCCTGAAACCTGAATTAATAATGTGTCATCTGGAACTTAGAAACATAAGTGGTAATTATAGGGGTAAATAACATACTCTCCTGATATAGTTGGCCAATTTGGATGAGTTTACTGTCTCAGTAAAGTGGGTTGTTTGAAAATAATAGGGAGGACAAAGAACAGTATAAAGACAGAATAAAATGGATGTGAGGCAGTTGGAATGATCTGCCTGTTTGACTGTTTTTAGGTCTAGGTTTGTTCCTCCTCTTTATTCAGTTTATTTAGTTAGAGTGTGTAACATGAAATGAGAGAAAATTGAGAAGATGTATGGAAGATGTAAGTAGGTAGGGGAAGTAGGTAGGTAGGAAAGTAGGGGAAGAAGAAAAGGATAGTAGAAGGTATAAGTATGTAGAAGAAGGTTTGAGTAAGTAGATAGGTTGGGGAAAAGAGAAAGAAGAGAGAGGATAAGGTGGAGAAAGTCGAGAATGAAGGATTTAAGGAAGGTAAGAAGGAAGGAAGAAGGATTGAAGTTGGGAAAAGTAGAATGAAAGGAAAAGGAAGAAGAAAAGGAAAGGGGGAAAAGAAGAAGAAGATAAAGAAAGATATAAAGTTAAAAATAGATTCTAAATGTATGAAAGTATGTTATGAGGGTTTTATGTGGGTATGTGAAGAGAACTTATATTTATATGTCAAATAATTAATAAAAAATTTAAAAAGTAAAGTGGGTTGTTTAAGTTTTAAGAACAAAAAGAGAGTTGTTGCTCAATGAGTGTTTGCACATCACCACACTGTACACTGATGAGGAGAACCTATGGCTTCCTAGATGTTGATGGATCATAACTGCTATCATTCCTGTCTACTGACTATGTTGGGACACCAGTGTCTGTTATCAATAATGGATGGGACAAGGGCAAACCAACTAACACTTAATCCAGACAAAGCAGAGGTGCTCTTGGTCAGTCAGAAGGCAGATCAGGAAACAGAGACTCAAACTATGGGGCTCGACAGACCGCCCCGAAAGGGCAGGCTGGAGGTGCCTGTTTTTGCTCCTGAGTGAGGCCGCAGGAGTCAAACCCTATGGCCTCCCTCCACACCAAAAAGAACCCGCTTAAAGCAGGTTCTTTGGGATGCGCGTGGCGGATGCCATGAGTGTGCCATTGGCACACTGTCTCATGTCAATGACAAGTGCCATACCACAATGTTCGGATGCTGCATTTGCATAATGATGGCGGCTCCCATGTGGACTGGAGGTCACCATAAGGGTGATGCTGTTACGTATTAGGGTTTGGGAGAGTGCGGTTGCTCCACTCTCCTGAACCCTAGTTTTGGCCCAGGGTGCCACAAAGCACCCATCTGTACCAGGCCAAAGTTAGACAGGGTTACACTCACCCTGAAGACACAGGTTCCCAGTTTAGACTAGAAGGCCCAGGTTTCTGCAGTGGCCAGGAGTGCTTTTGCACATTTAAAAATTGTGCAACAAATGCACCAATTTTTTGAGATGCCAGATCTGGCCACGGTGGCACATGCCTTAGTTATATCCAGTGTAGATTACTGTAACACACTCTACTTGGGGCTGGCTTTGAAGAGTGTTTGGAAACTTCAGCTGGTCCAAAGAGCTGCAGACAGACTATTAACTGGATCAGGTTACAGAGACTATACAACACCCCTACTGAAACAGTTCAACTGACTGCCAGTTTGTTTCTGGGCACAATTCAAAGTGCTAGTTATGACTTATAAAACCCTATATGGCTCAGGTCCAGGCTGTTGGACCAACTGTATCTCCCTGCACGAGCCAGCTTGGGATCTGAGATCATCAGGAGAGGCCCTTCTCTCAGTCCCACCATTGTCACAAATGAGAGAGGGCCTTCTCGATGGCCGTCATCAGACTCTGGAACCCCCTTCCCAGGGAACACAAAATGCTCCCCTCCTTATTCGCCTCCTGGGGGCAGGCTAAAACCTTTTTGTTCAGATAGGCTTTAAAAACAGAATTTTTAAAAATAATTGGCTAGGGGATGCTGATGCTGATGACAATGACAAGTGTTTTATTACATTTGGAGGGCCACAGGGTCTCCCCATCACAACATTAATCATAGAATTTTATTTATAATGAATAAAGTCTATTTTGTAAACTGTAACTTTAAAAATGAGTGTATGTATGTGTTCACAATGTAGAATGTTAGCAAATTATAGTGTGTATCAGAAAAAAAGTGGCCTTGATTAATATGTACTTTTTAAAATACTTGCTCACTGATTGCTATACCAACCAAAAATGCTTCACTTATTTCTAGGTATCTTCAAGCTGTTATCCCTGAACAGACAACAGAAGGCATCAAAAGCCTTCAACAAGAAGCCCTTTCTAATACAATATGCATGAAGTCTACAGTCCAGTGAGGCACACACCTATGGAGGTCTGTATGCCATACCTGGCAATAGCCACACCATGAATACAAAACAGGTTCTGATGTTTTGATGAAGTGTACAAACTGCTTAATCCATCAGAATTAAATCAGAGGCAAGGCTTTATGGATGCATGCATTTGGGTTACTTGAACAGGTGGCTTGCTTCCTTTGAAAAACATCAGGCTGGAGATAATGGGATTTGCCTTTGATGTTTCACCTGTAATACCTGTTTCCCATATGTAAGATATGATTAGCTGATTAATCATCTTCACCCAAGAATGGACAGTCTATAGGGGTTTCCCCCCCCCCCCCCAGAATATGCTGGCATGGGAGAGTGAGGTATATATACTACTGGTTGAAAGGAAGTGATTTACATGTTAATTTGAAGATGCCAGCCACAGCTGCTGGTGAAACATCAAGAATAAACTCTTCTAGAATATGGCCTCATAGCCTGAAAAACCCACAAAAAACTATGGATGCCAGCCATGAAAGCCTTTGACTTCACAGTGGATAGTCTCTGTGGCCAGGGACTCACATCAGACCAGTCGGAATCCATTAAGAATGCCTTGGCTCCTGTCATACAGCTGCTCCACTTTGGGGAGGAGGTGGTCTGAGCAATCTTCACAATTTTGTGAAACCCCTGTGAGGACATCACAGCCCCATGAGGGTTCATGGACCACAGGCTGAGAACCACTGGTTTAAAGCATTCTCTGAGTTTAGTGCACCCGCCCCCCCAGGTCTGGCTCCAATCCCTTTTCCTCAATGAAGCTTACACTGAGCTTACAGTATTAGCTGTGTATAAGGCTGCAGTATTAAACTGGCTGTTTTTTCCATAGCAATAAACAGTTTTTAACAGCATTTATTGCTATGGAGAAAACACTATGCACAAATTATAAGCAATTTCAGAATCAGGACAATTTCATTAGATTTCATTCCCAAGTGACACAATTAATTACTGGTTGTGCTTGGGAATCAACATCCTATTGCTTTCTTTTGATTCTTTAGAACATGTATACATAATAAAGCAGCCAAATATGTCCAGCCAGTCAAATGATATTGCTGAGGACATTGCTCATTACTACCACATTATAAATGGGAGGGTTAAGTCAGTGTTAGAACAGAACAGATTGTCTGGGGTTGTGAAGACAGCAGCTGTCACAGCATGACAGCTTTCTTGTTAGTGAATCAGCTTTACTGACAAGGAGGGTTTTTTTCTTAAAAACTGAAAAACCACTGTTCACTGACAGTGTGTTAAACATGATATACATATGGGTTTCATGAAGGAGAGAATAGCCATGAGAAGCATAGAGCTTACTGTTCCACATAACAAATAAATGTAGGCCTGTTACAGACTGCCAAAATAAAGCTGCTTCGGGTCTCTTTGGAGGTATGCTATTTAAATGATGCATGGGTCCTAAGAGTCAGGAGGTCACGCCAAAGCCACACTCCCTTCCTAAGCACTGGAGTGCAGCTTTTGGTGCAGCTTCCAGATTCTTAGGATGCATGCATCATTTAAATATCATACCTCCAAAGAGACCCGAAGCAGCTTTATTTTGGCAGTCTGTAACAGGCCTAAGTTTACAACTTGTTTTTTACAGCACACTACAGACAGACAAGAACAGATCGAAGTATATTAATTTAATGATTGGTAAACAGGCTTATTTTTTAAAAAAAATATATGACATGTTTTCATCAAAATATTTTCTTCTTTCCCAACCAATGCAACCAATTTTGTAAGTGATTTTTTTTAAAAAGCAGGATGATACAAGACCTAGATTCAGCAACTTAAAAGTGTCATGCAGCAACAGGGTTGTAAACATATATAATAAGTAAAATTTAATAAACCCCACCTTAATAAATCTCAAGCCAGTGGTGGGGAGACTGAGATGGAATAGACAGAAATGCAAATATAGAACAGATAACAAAATACCTGTTACTTGTTATTGGCACAGTGATTTCCAAAGGGAACCAATCTACATGTCCAATGAAAATGCATAGTATAACTGCACAGAAAATAGATGAATGTTTTGAATAGCCCATCATCTCTAAAGGCCATCCCTGAAAATGTGCCATGTCAGGAAAAACAGCTTTACCCTAACCATCATTTTGATATTTTAGGGGTCTATGTATGCACCTATAGCTTGATTTTTGTTTTTGTTTTAACATGGCCAAGCACTCATTTATGCATTTTCTTCCCTCTGTATTTATAAGTGGTGCATAACCAAGGAACACTGTATGAAAACAGAATGTCAGACAGGGAATGTACCTTGAAAGTCATCTAGATTCACAATGCAGAATTCAGCTACACTAACAGATGGTCATATTGTTCAAGTTTAAATCTTTCCTTATTTAATTTGTGCATGCAAAAACAACATTCATACAGGGTTTTTTTTCCCTACTGGAAAGAGTTTTGTGCATTTTGGATGATTCTTCAATTTCAATACATTTTTGGAGGAAAAGATTATTTGCAGAGAAAATGTTGAATTTTCCACAAATCCATGTGTGTAGAGAAAACATGTGTATGTAGAGAAAACATGAAAAAAGGCACTGTTCTTTGTACTTGGTTGGGTGAAAAATCTAACAGCTAACATCTAACAATATATATATTTCTCAGTGAGATGCCTTTCTCACTGAGAACATAAAAGTGAATATTCTTCAAATTGCATTCATACTACTTTTCTTAAAATAGCTTGTTACAGAGATCCCACCATCTTCTGAGTTGAATGTTCTATTGGCAAAAATCACTTTCCACTAGAAACTTCTTGTAATGTTTAACTCTGCAGTTTGAACCTACTGCAACAACACAGGGAGCAATTTTTATCAAACATCTGCATGACTGCCCCTTAGATATTTCTCTAAGCTAAACTTAGTCCAAGACTCATCTCCAAGATAAGCATACTACTTCCACTGCTTCCTCATAGGATTTGTTTTCCAGACTCCTGGCCCATCAGCCCTATTGCCCTTTTCTGGACACACTCCAGTTTATCGGTGAATTTAAAATATGTGGTGTCGTGACAGTATTCTAGAGGCAGTTTCACAGAATAGTTCAGAACCTTTCCCCCCTGGACTTCACACAAAAACTGCTTTCACTTATTTATTTATTTATTTTAGGGGAGATATCACACAGCAGCTTTAAGTCAAACCAACTAGTCATCTTGGCTTCTAGGGAATGTTCAGGCTTGCTTTCAGACTTTATAGTTCTACTTTTAGGGAGAGTTCAGGCTTGGGTTTGTTTGTTTGCTTGTTTTAACACTCTATGGTACCCATAGAACTCTCCTCCAACACCATGTTTCAGATGAATTGATTCTCTTCCTAACAGCTTTCTTCACTGTCTAGCTTTCACAGAAATCATAAATACAGTGACACGGGCAACCCTAACTTTGGTATTCAATTATGTATCTTTACACTCAAGGATCTTGACTAACTACTTCATAGCTTCTCTTCCAAGTGATAGTCTTCTTCTAATTTCTTGACTGAAATCTCCATCATGATCAATGACCAAGACAAATTATGGAAAACCTTTAACTATTTTACTGTCTTCATTTTTATGCTTTAATGATATGTAAATCATCTCTGGTTGTTGTTTTTGTTCTCTTAATGTTCAACTGCAAACCTGACTTTGCACTTTCTTTCTTGACTTTCTTCAGTAATCATTCCAAGTATTTGCTATTTTCAGTTAATAGCACAGTGGGCCCTTGGTTGCAGGACCCACTCTGGAGAACAAAATCCATGGATGCTCATTGAATACAGTGGCATAGTAAAATGGTGTCACTTATATAAAATAGCAAAATCAAGGTTTCCTTTACATATATACATATATTGCATATTTCCAAACAATGGGTGGTTGAATCCATAGATAAATAATGCATGGATATGGAGGACCGACTCTGGTATTATATGCATATCTTAAATTATTGGTGTTTCTTCTAGTTTTCATACCTCCTTCCTGAGAGTGTAAATAATCCTCAAAAAGATGCAAATGCCAAGATTCCATAGGATGGAATCGCAGCACTGTAACTGTGTAGTATAAGAGAGACTCTGAATCCTTGTAGAGATGGTAGGGTTACACTTTGTCATTTGCTATTTCTAGCTTCCTGCCAGGGATGGCTGGTGGATCCACAACCAAATGTGTGGCAAACCCACCCTAGATTTTACTTCTGCTCTGAATGGGAGCTCTGCCCCTACATGTTCAGCACCAGTAGAGCTCTTGTTCAACTCAGAACAGCCGTGGGAGAAGAATGGCTTTGCAGCCCATTTGGTGGTAGAGCTACCAGCCACCCTTGCTTCCTACACAGTAAGTAATAATAATAATAATAATTAATAATAATTTGTTTTATTTATATACCGCTATTCCAAAGATCATAGCGGTGAACAGCAAGTAAGCTAATTAGCAAGTAAGCTAATTTGCCCCCAACAGTCTGGGTACTCATTTTAGCGACCTCGGAAGGATGCAAGCCTGAGTCGAGCTTGGGCCCTTTTGCTGGTCTTGAACTCGCAACCTTGTGGTTTTGAGTGAATGGCTGCAGTACAGGCATTTAACTACTGCGCCACCAGGGCTCCTAGCACAGCACTTCTCTGCCACAAATAAGCAATTCCAGGACCCCAGCTTCATCTATGTCTCCTAAAATGTAGCATTTTCCTTTCAAACCATCCTACACAACTCTTGCATAGCACCTGAGATAGTTCATGTAACTCAGGCTGCATCTATGCTGCAGAAATAATGCAATTTGACACCACTTTAGTTCTCATGGCTCTATGCTATGGAAATATGAGAACTGTTGTTTTGTGAGTTATTTAGCCTTTTCTGTCAGAGAGCTCTGGTGCCACAACAAATAATAAATCCCAGGATTCCATAGTACTGAGCCATGGCAATTAAAGTGGGGTCAAACTGCAGTATTTGTGCAGTGCAGCTGCAGATTCAATCCTTCTGACTTGTACTTCAGGAAAAGAATCCAAAATTTATATTGCCTTTTCTTTTATTTGTTGGATGGGAACAATGGACACAAAGGAAGCTGCCTATTGCCAGATGATACAATAAACCAACTGCAGCACAGTTGTTTGGCTACTCTCAGTCCAAGTAAGAGCAATTGGGTAGCACATCCCAGTTTGTTATGCCATGGAAATACATTCATCCTGTCATTATGTGCTGTTTTTTGGACTAAATTGTTGGGTACACTTGTGTCAAAAGCCTGATATTAGGCCCAGTGTCTTAATGCACTGTTTGACCAGTGAATCCCAAAGTTGAGTTGCTCCACTGCATCTGATCAACCCAAACCACTGAATCCAACCCTTTCCCATCCCCACCACCACATTATTGTTGCAAGCATTCCTGTAGCTATATCCATGTTCCAATAGATTGAACTAGTTGCAGATGGATCTGCAGCTGAAATGTATTTCGTGATATATTATACCAAATAGTTCAGACATACAGGAAGCACTTTAAAAAAAAGGTGGGGTCCACAGTGCTTTTGCTTGAGCTCTTACTTCCCTCTTTTTTAAAACAAAATGTCAGTACTGCACTGATTGCTCTTGCAGGAAAACAACTGACTGCTGCCTGGAGTTTTGGACATTTCAAATGACTGGTACAAGCTAATAGCAAAGGTTTGCTTGCCTGTGACACCACCTGCAATTCCTGACAGATCATCTAGTAAAGGAAAAGAAACTCCACAGCAAGTCGTCAGTTAGCCATCAAAGAAATAAAAGAGAACAAAAAAGCCTAGGGGTAATGATTACTCCAATCTGTATTTCATAACCATTTGGGAAGCATTCTTTTTATTGCACGGGTCAGAAATTCATTGATGTTTTCTGTTTGAAACATAACAGTGGATGAAGGCAATTAAAATAATTCCTTTCAACATATTTTTTTCAAAATCTAAATAATTATTCAGTGTGACTGCCTGACATTCATGTTGAAAAATACGTCTAGAGCAGGGGAAACATTTATGTGTTCACTGGCATCCTGATCGACTTGTACAGCTTGCCACTTGAATGAAAAGCTATACGTTCTCTGTGACAGCACCAGTGTGATGCCATCAACTGCTTCTTAGCTCCGCGTGTGAGCTGAGCTGAATCCCTGTCCTCCTCAGATTATGCATCTGATCAGCTCAAGATCTCCATGGAAGTGGAAGACAGCTTATTTTGATAGGCGGCCGTTATCAAACAACAGATTCTACATGACACTGTCTGGGCAGAAGTATATATGACAGTGTAGAGATGGCATTTTCTTTTCCAGAAAGGGCATCATTTAGCTGTTTTCATACTGTTTATGTGCAACATTGGACAATTTTAGAATATTAATTCTGGAAAGGTGTATTTCTGATTTAGGCAGCCTGGATACATTGATGATATACATACGAATGTGCACAGAATTGCAACAGAAGCATACAAGCCATGATTAGGTGCATAACATGGTAAGCAGAGGAGCTTACCTATGATTACAAAATCAATATTTGGTAGTTCTTACAGTAATTTAGAATGAAAACATTTTGACAAGCATGAAAATCTCACAAGCCAAAAAGGGAGTCAAGCAGAATGGACCAGGGATGAGGAACTTTTGTTCCCCCTAGTTATTGGGTTGCAGTTACCATCAGTTTTAGAAAATACAGGATGAGTCTCCCTTCTCTGAAATGCTTGGTATCAGATGAAGGGATCCCTCTCAATTCCAACTGTCATCATCCTGGCCTCAGAGGGAGAGAAGAGGCAGACACAGCTCCACTATGCCTAACCCCAGATGAAATGAAGGCCCCTCCCTCCATTCCAACTGCTACTGCCCTGGCCTTGGAGAGACAGAAGAACTGGCAGTATCTGTGGACTTGATCCCCTTACTCACTGCCATTCCCTTCTCCTTTTGCATCATGTCTTTTTTAGATTGTAAATTCAAGGGCAAAGAGAATATGTTTAATAATTTTGTGCATGAAAAAAAGTTTGTGTACTCTGGACTACCAGAAAGCAAAGGTCTCACCATGTCATTTCAATCTGGCTTCAGACGTGGCTATGGGATGGAGACAAGTTTGGTCACCTTGGTGGATGATGCAGAGAACAGGACAGGGGCTGCATGTCCCTGTTGGTCCTTCTGGATATCTCAGCGGCATTCAATATCATCAACCATAGTATCCTTCTGGTCTGCCTTTCTGGGATGGGACTTGGGGGCACTGTTATGCAGTGGTTCTGATCTTTCTTGGAGGGGTGAACTCAGAATGTGGTATAGGGGGACTTCTGTTTGACTCCTTGGCCACTGGCCTGTGGGGTCCCTCAGGGTTCTGTTCTGTCTCCCATGTTATTCAACATCTACATGAAACCACTGGGAGAGGTCATCCAGAGTTTTGGAGTGAGGTGTCACCAGTATGCCGATGAGACCCAACTTGTCTCTCTCCTTTCCATCTGATTCCAAGGAAGCTGCCTCTGTACTCTATGAGGTTACACTCCTCCCTGAAATCTCAGGCTTGCAGCTTGGGTGTGCTCCTGGACTCCATTCTGAGCCTGGATACCCAGGTCTCGACAGTGGCCAGGAGTGCATTTGCACATCTTAATCTTGTGCCTTGAGACATCGGATCTGGCTGCAGTGATACATGCCTTGAGTACATCCCATTTGGATTATTGCAATGCACTCTATGTGGGGTTGGCTTTGGAAACTAATGCACTCTATGTGGGGTTGGCTTTGGAAACTGTCCAGAAACGTCAGCGGGTTTAAAATTATTATTATTATTATTATTATTATTATTATTATTATTATTATTATTATTATTATTATTAT
>NC_056525.1:93081458-93136585 GCF_019175285.1 Sceloporus undulatus
TAACCTTTATTTATAAAGCGCTGTAAATTTACCCAGCACTGTACATACAATCTTTTTAATTGGACGGTTCCCTGCCCTCAGGCTTACAATCTAAAAAGACACGACACAAAAGGAGAAGGGAGTAGTGGAGGGGAAGGGGATGAGGGCCAGCAGTTCTTCTCTACCTCCGAGGCCTGGATCAGGGGAGATGGACTGGAGGGAGGGCTTGGCTTCTTAATGGATGGTTAATCTTCTTCCAGGGAGGCCTGTTGGAGCTAGTCTGCCTCTCTAGTAGGATAATACATATAAAATACATAGCAATACAGGAAATGATTCAATAAAACATGCAACAAAGGAACATCAAATAGCAAGTGACAATTATGCAATGCCTGGGAACGCTTCTCTGAACAGGATGGTCTTCAACTCCATTTTGAAGCTGGTTAAAGAAGTGATGGTTCTTGCTCGCGGGGGAAGAAGTTTCCAGGAGTGAGGGGCAGCGAGTGAAAAGAGGCGAATCCGAGATGGGCTGGGACAGCAGACCTTGACTACCAGAATGGAGGGCCCGAGTGGGAAGGTGAGGAGAAATAAGGTCTGATAAGTAAGGAGGGGCCAGCCCATGGAGGGCTTTAAACGTTGACAGCAGGAGCTTATACTGAATGTGGAAAGGGAGTGGGAGCCAGTGAAGGGATGCCAACGCAGGAGAGATATGGTCAGAGCGGTGGGTGGATGTAATAATGCTGCAGCCAAAATGCTGACTGGGGCCAATGACAGGGAGCATATAACTCTCTTGCTAAAACAGCTCCACTGGCTACCGGTTTGTTTTCGGGCACAATTCAAAGTGCTGGTCATGACCTATAAAGCACCACATGGCTTGAGCCCAGACTATTTGAGAGACTGTCTATCCCCATATGAACCTTCAAGAGCCCTAGGATCTGCAGGAAAATGCTTTCTCCATGTCCCATCAAGATCACAAGCTCGCCTGGTGAGGACACGAGAGACAGCCTGCTTGGTGGCTGTTTCCACCCTCTGGAATGCCCTTCCTTGGGAGGCTGTCCTTTTGCCAGCAAACAAAAACATTTTTATGCTGGCAGGCTTTCTGTACATAATGTATTGCAGGGCGGTTTTATGGAGCAGGTGGGGTTTTAGTCTGTTTTTAACTTGTGTATATTTTATGTGATTTTATATTATATTTTATATTGTGTATATTTTATGTGATTTTATATACAGATGTTTTAATTGTTTGAATTCTACAACCATTTTAAAGGTTTCATCGGTGAGCTGTGTTGGGTCCCTCCAGGGAGAAATGTAATGAAATCAATCAATCAATCAATCAATCAATCAATCTTGGGGGCAAAGCAGACCAGCAGTTTGGAGAGGCGTCTGGCCGTGATTGGCCCAGGACCATGGTGACTGCATGGCTTGCTCTCAAAGCAGATCCCAAATAAGCCACCTGCTCTCAAAGGCTAGGAGCTGTCCCAAACAAGCCACCAGCAGGAATGTTTTTTATTGTTCCTTTTGCTGGCAGCTCTGACTTTTGCCAGCGGCTTCTGGCTGCTCTGGTGACATACATCATCTGCATGCTATGCCCCTGAAGTGGCCAGAAGCTGCTCCTTTTGGCCCATCTCCTTCGGGCTTTTGCCACCCATCGAAAAAGTTTTGTTCCTTGGAATATTTCAGATTTTACAATTACAGATAAGGGAGACTCAACCTGCAATGTAAATGAACAAGCATAATTGGACTTGTAGTCCAACATTTGGAAATCCACATATTTCCTACCCCTAATAAGTAATTTCCAAAATATGTCATTTCCAAATACCTCCAAAGAAAAGGAATAAGTGTAAGGGTGAGGTTTGCTGCAGTTTGTTTCTATTGCCTGAATGGGGCCAGTGTCTCACTTGATTAGAAACTGTACCTTTGTTCACACAGCATTTCATAGATGTTAGCATGAGTCTCAGATTGATTTCATAATACTGCATATATGTACAAATGGGGGAATCCTCACAGGTCCCTTATTACCACCCTGAGAGTGACAGCTGCTTTTATTAACAGCTGCAGTCCAGAATATGTTGGTTTTCCATTTCTTAAATGGCAAGAAAAGGGAATAAGATCAGTTGTGATATGTAAGATATGTTTGTCAGCCCCATTATGCTGGTGTAGCAATTACAGTGATAATTTACAGTGACTACATTCACTGACAGCAGGACTGACAATTGTATTGTCCTTCTGATGTTGTTGAACTGTAATTCCCAGCATTTCTTAGCACTGACTATGCTGGCTAAGGCTAATGAGGACTGTAGTTCAGCAACACCTGGAAGGGCACTCAATTCCTAGTCCATCTTACACAAATTGATAAGGCATATAGGGAGAATTTGATTTTATTTCTTTCTGCATGTACACATGGTGTTTTTGTTTTTTTGAAGATCAGTAGTTTGCTAACTTTGGGCTAAGGTTGGAAAGAATATTCAAAGATGTAGGGGGGATATGAAGGGGGTTCTTCAGTGTCAAACAAAGCAAAACCAAACAAAACACTATGGAGGAAAATCCTGTCCAAGCCCTTACTTAACACTACCCCCCCCCCAAGAGCTTGAACATCCAGTTTAAGAACTACTTCAGCTTCCCTCTGGCCCAGATTCATCTATTTCCTGTCCCCTCAATATGGACAAAGGCCAGAAGGAAGGTGGAAGGGGGAGCCAGATGAAGAAGGTGATTGTTTTAATTGCCAGCACATGACAGCAATGTCTGCAAACCAGCTACTAGGACACAGTCAATAAGGATGTCCCTCTTCTCTCAGCTCCCTGTCTTCTGGCCCTAGGCTTGCCATATCCCAGTTTTACCTGGGACAATCCCGGTTTTGGGGCCCTTGGATCGTCCCCACCCGGGTTCACCAGTTTGTCCTGGGCCTGAGGGGCCTGGGCGTTTGCGCACCTCTGGCGCACTTCCAGGCCCGGCCACAGCTCCTCCTTCTCTCGGCTTGGCTAGAGGAGCTGCCTGCGGTGCCTCCACTGTCCACAAGGGGCAGTGGCTGGCTCAGAAGAGGAGGAGCCCAGGTAGGAGGAGCTGTACTGGGGCCTCAGGGGCCGCCACTGCCATTTGCACACTTTTGGTGCGGCAATGGCAGTGGGATAAAGAGAGAGGCCTCTGTAGGCCTCTCTCTTTGGTGGGAGGGTGGGGATTAGGGGGCTTCTGTGGCTGCTGCCGGCCCTGATGGTGGTGGGGGGATTGGGGGGCCTCTTTTACCTCCTCCTCTTCCTCTTCCTTCTCCTTCTCCTCTTCTTCTTCTTCCTTTTCCTCTTCTTTCTCTTCTTCTTCTTCTTCTTCTTCTTCTTCTTCTTCCTCCTCCTCCTCCTCTTCTTTCTCTTCCTCCTCCTCTTCATCTTCCTCCTCTTCTTTATCTTCCTCCTCCTCTTATTTTTATCTACTTTTTCCTATTCTTCTTCTTTCTCCTCCTTTCCTTCTTTCTCCTTCTCCTTCATTTTCTTTCCCCCCTTTTTCCTCTTCCTCTGTTGTTGTTGTTATTGTTGTTGTGTGCCTTCAGCTCCTTTCCAACTTATGGTGTTCCTAAACAGTTTCCTTGGCAAGTTTCTTCAGGGAGGGTTGCCTTTACCTTCTCCTGAGAGGCTGAGAGAGTGTGACTTGCTGCCCAAAGTCTCCTAGTGGGTTTCCATGGCCATGTTGGGGTTTGAACCCTGGTCTCCCATTGTCCTAGGCCACTCCACCACGCTGAACCCTCCACTGCACTTAAAGGTACAATACTCAGTTATTCTTTGTTATTGTTTACCTTCAAGTTGTTTTCCACCTTATGGAGACCCTAAAGCAAACCTATCCTGGGGTTTGCTTGGCAAGGTCTGTTCAGAGGAGTTTTGCCATGGCTTTCCGCAGAGGAGACTGAGAGAGTGTGACTTGCTTGAGCTTGAGGTCATCCATAGGCAGGGAAGTGAACCCTGATCTCCAGAGTCCTAGTCCACCACACAAAGCTACATCCCAAACTTCCATCCAGGACCAGGAAGAATGTCAAAATGTCCTCCATTTTGACCATGCCTAAGAAGCATGCATTTAAATTAATTTTTGAATTTATTAATTTTTTGCTTTTTAGTTGTTCGTGTCCTCCATTTACAAAATATGTCCTACATTTGGGCCTAAATTTTGTCCTACATTTGTCCTGGTTTGTAGGTAGATAGTTATGGCAACCCTACCTGGCCCCTACAAAATGGATGAATACACCCCTCCTTGCTTGGCTTTCCTACCACCATGTCATGTGGTGGGTGTGCAAGGGGGCACATAAGGATCATCAAAGTTGATAGCCATCATGATCCTTGCTGCTTGGCTCCCCCTCCCCCCAATGTCACGGTGGGGAAAGGTGGGATGAAGCCAAGCAAGGATCATGAAAGGTTATAGCCTCTGCAATTGTCTTCACTTGGCTATCTCCCCAATCTCCCAATGTCAGGCAGTGGAGAAGCCAAGCCAGGATGATGGAAGGTTATGGCCTTTGGTGATCCTCACTTAGTTTGTCCCTATCTCCCAGTGTCACTTGGGGGAAGGGGTATCAAACAAAGATCATCAAATGTTATAGCTTCCATAATTCTCATGTGGCTTTCCAGTCTCCCCAGCTATTTCAATTACTATTTAATTTGGTTCAATTTACTATTTAATTTGGTTAATTTGGCTATTTTGACTGCTGTTCAATTTGACACTGTGTTACCTCGTTTTGAATTTGTCTAATTGAATTTTTATTCACTGGACTGTTTAGATTGGGCTAATTTCTTTGACGAGAGGTGGCACAGTGCAGTCCAAGGTGGGTATGTATTGATTTGGGCTTTCTTGGCATCTTTGAGGCATCACATGATAAAGAATTGTCCAACTGGAGTTATTATCCTATCAAGGCCTCTTTTGAGACACGTTCTGGTGGGGTCTGACAGATGGACCACAACAAGAACTACTCAGCCTTCCCTCTGTGTATCCAGCTGTGGAATCTGGCTGTGGCAGGACACAATGGAGCATTGCTTCATAAATGCCTTTGATCTGAGGCCATTCACTTTCAGATTGGCATTACGGAATTATCTCTGGGTAGATGTTAGCATAGCTAACAGCTTTCCACATTGCATACTGGTTTAGCTTACATAAATTTAAGTTCAAATTTAAATCCAAATTTGTTGGTTTTAGTATGGATTAAACACTTTAAAATTATTTTTAAATTAATTTTAGTGATTTTATTTATTTATTTAAACTTTTATATGATACACTGACTATTTGTATTTGGCTTTTATTTATACTAAAAGATGCTTTGGGTCACACATTTGCAGAAAGGATGGATATAAATTAAATAAATAATAAACAGTTGTTGGGTCTTTATTCCTTGGGGTATGTGGTGGTGGGAGGGTTTGCAATGCCCACAGAATGGTGGATACTGGAATGGCTAAAAGAAAGGGAATAGTTGCATACATCAAATATTTCCATTCTGCCTGCATTGTCCAGATAAGTGTACAATTATTCTGTAGATCAATCAATAATTTTATCAATACAGTTTGTGCACCTCCTTCATTAGATAATGCTATGAAAAGGAATCCTACATAGAGTTGTGGAGTTTCATTCGTCCCCCAGGTTTATATTTTAAGATGTTCTGTGTTTAACTGAAACAATTATTTCATGTTCTTATCAAATGAAATGAAAAAAAAAAAAAAAAAACAAAAACCTGAACCGGATGATATTTCTCAACAGCAAAAAAAAGCCACAACCAACTCCACAGTCCCTTTATTTCTCCCACAGCAGGTTTAAGGGTACAGATATAATTAAGTTCAGGCAACTGGTAAAGTATATCTGAACTGAAAGTAAAATGAGCATTATGGCTAATATTATGCAAACTTCCATAGCAACAGTAACACAGACTTCCAAGAAATGCTAAATAAGTTAAGCTGCTCTGCAAAAGCTTAAGAAATAAAATAAACCCAAACATGTTGTTCTATTGAAATTCTTTTCTCTGAAACTAAGGCTACAAAAAAGTCAACAGAGGGTAGCTTTTATCTGCCACTTTCAAGCAGCAAACTCCCCCACTCCAAATCTAACCTTCCCTCGCTAAATCTGTCACTAAGATGTGTCATATCTTGTAAAGCAATTAAAATTACATTTCTGATGGTCATGCAGATCTCAGATCTTACTCCTAGGGTTCTATACATACACATGTCACCCTGTGGTGATTAAAAGTGAATGTGACAATGTACAGATGAGATGGAGACTGTGTGGTTCTCCACATGCTGTTAAGCCTAACTTCCTCTTGGTGTAATATGCGTTTAAACAACAGAAAATATTTTGATTGACTGAATGATGACTCACAGCCAACATTCTGTATTAATGGTTACATGTCAGATGACAACTAAGAAATGACAGTTGGAATGTTTGGTTGGTTGCGAGATTTTGTTGGAGCAGCAGGTTTTTGCTGTGAGCTACTATGTTTTAGTTTGTAGCTGTGAAACAGATGTTGAAGTTATTATTATTATTATATTTATTTATATCCCGCCCTTCTCCCAAGGCTGGGACTCAGGGTGGCTTACAACATTAAAAAAACAACATACAGTTAAAAACATACAAAAATAGTATATTAACATAGAATTAAATTACTACACTAATTAAAACAAATTCAATACTAAAATCCGATTGAAAGTCAGAGAGTAGTGTGTGTGTGTGTGTGTGTGTGTGTGTGTGTGCGTGTATGCTGTATTATGTTGTACATATTATAACTAAAAATAAAACCCTCTGGGACTTTGGATGAATCAACTGTCTGTGATTGTTTCTTTTAAGTGTGAAAAGTAGTCAGCACACTGTCAATACCAATAGGTGGGGCAGTGGTGTTTGGGGCTGTAGCTGTGTGATTTTTACCCAGACTATGACAGCAGTTGGCCTCACCCAAATTTAATATACTGGCCAACACTTCCCTCATCATCATGGGAGATACAGCACAACTGCTGGAGGGCCAATTGTCCCCACCCACCCAATCTAGCTCTGCTCTGGTGCAGTGTCCTGGATTTGGGATCTCTCTCCCATGGGAAGTCTGTGTGTTGCCCAGCCTGATGTCACTTTCTGTCCAGTTATATACAGTCAGCCCTCCTTATAGGTGGGCTTGCTTTCTTCGGCTTAGAGCTCATGCAGAAGGCAAGCCCAGGCAGAAATAATGGGACACGTACTCAGGCCATGCGCCCCTTGTGCCACCACAAGCACATGCCCCATTATTTCCTATGGGGCTTGAGCATACGCTCTTTTCCCCATACGCAGGGGCGGGTCTGGAATGGATCCTCCACATATGGGAAGGACAGACTGAACTTCCTTCTACTGGTAGGAATTTAGTTAGAGGAAAGTGGGTGGTTCTAACTTTCATGATACTGTTTTGCTCTTATACTGTATTAACTGCTCAATAGGAAACTGAAATTGTCAAAATTTCCCATACCTTGAGTCAATCAGAAAATCAATCAGAAGAAGACTAGAACTGGGTAAGGCAGCTATGAAGGAACTAGACAAAATCCTTGAATGCAAAGATATACAACTGAACAGTGAAGTGAGAATAGTCCAACCCATTGTATTCCCCAGTCACCGTGTATGGATGCAAGAACTGGACACTGATGAAAGCAGACAGAAAGAAAATCAACTCATGGGGTACTAGAGAAGAATGCTGAAGCTACCACTGATAGCCAAAAAGTTCAGCAAACGGGTCCTGGAAGATATCAGGCCTGAACTTTCCTTGGAAGCCAAGATGATCAAACTGAGGCTGTCATACTTTGACCACACCATGAGAAGACATGACTCACTGGAAAAGACAATAATACTAAGAAAGGTGGAGCTTAGCAAAAAGAGAGAAAGGCCATATACTAGATGGATAGACTTAATCAAGGATCTGACCGAAGTGGTTGGGGAAGTGAGGCTTGGAAATGTCTCACTCATGGGGCACTTTTAGTCAGAATTGACTCAAAGACAGTTAACAACAAATTACTTTATGTTCTGTGTCTGCTTTAGGTTCCATAATTCCATTCAGTTTAAAGATGGTCAGAACTATAGGTTTTCCTTCTGGCATAACTGACTGTTTCTGTTGCCTTCCTTAAATGCAAATCTTGAGTTTTCTCATCACTCTTCTCTACAGTTAAAAGATGAAATCTAGGCTTATAAATGTGTTTATAATATATTTTAATCTTTCAGAATATTGTTTCTTTTAGGAATGGCAGAATTTGGTAACTGCTTTCCAACTTTCCAACTGTAATCAACTTTGTCTGATTACATATTTAGAACTTGTTAATATATGACTACAGTTTCAAACTCAGCTTTCGTATTATAAAAATATAATTAAAATACTAATGCATATTCACTTGTTAAATAAAATTAGATAAAATCAAACTGTTGTAGCTGAATTGGCAATTCATGTAAACTAGCAGATATTCACATTGCTTCTGAACTAATTACACTTTCTTCATAGAGCAGGTACACACACACACACACACACACTCCCACGCATACCCTTCATGTTTTCCAAGGTCATCATTTCAAAAGAAGGAGCAGATCAAATACACATATTTATCATGAAAACACACTTTATGCAATAAAAACAGTACAAAGAGGAAAACAGATTAGTAGTAGTACTATTTATGCTGCAAGGGCAGACAGGAGCCTTGTTGTTTATGTCTCGTCAAAAGCAATCCAACCACAAAACTTCAAATTTGAAAAGTAATTTAAAATGGATAATTTTTCTTACATACACTTGGAAGATTAAGCAGCTATTTGCTACATGAAATGAGTATCCAACATTCAAAAATATGCCTTGTGTTTATGCAGCATAACTTTTCAGAATTAACTTTAGCAATACACAGAGCAATAAATGGGGGGGGGGATTCCAAACAGTAAAGAACTATCAACTGCATCTCAGTGAGGACCTTATTTCATGGACCTTTTAAAGGAAAACCATAATAATTCACAAAGAAGACAACACATTGTTGGTAAGGATCAGAATGAAAAAGAATAGAGACAGGAAAGTAGTAGCCACCAGCCATTCATAATACAGTATCTGCATTATTTCCTACGTATCAACTACTTTTTGTGATATGCAAACTTTCTCTCCCATCTCAAGGGCACCGTATCCTATTTGTCATCTGGGTGCTCCTTGTGTAGACATACCTCATAAGGCAAGTTATTTATTCACTGAAATCTAATCAAATTTCATTATTTGTTGTTAGTCCTGACTAGAGTAAACCCATTCAATCAATGGGATTTACCTACACATTGACTAGCCACTCAAAAGTTGATTGAACAGATCTACTCTAGCTGGGACTGACCAAAATTATGCCATCTCTGGAATGTTAGGTTTGAGCAAGTCCATTGCTAAACAAAATCAGAGGATCTAAAGATAGATTAAAATGTTTTCTTTATAGGACTCCACTCATACAATGCTTTATTTTCCAACTGTCTCTTTGCACAGCTTATGAGAATCTTCCCAATCATTCAGAAAAGGCCAACAGTTGCTGATTCTCTTCCAGAACAGAATCAAATCACCACAATGCCACACTATTCTATATTGAGGGCAGCAGTGACTTTATGATACCTGTAATGTCCTCACTGGAGAGCTGGCTTGGATTGTTTCACTCAGTAAGCTATACCCCCATGCCATGTTAGGTCCTTCACCACTTTCAGGTCTGCCAGTCACTGAATGAGCAATGCCATATCAGATGTTGTATCCCAGCTGGGTGAGAATCTCTTGGGAGCAGAACTGGAAAGTCTTGCAAGTCCTCAACTTAAGCATCCTAGCATTCTAACTCCCATAGAGACATCCCACTTTCCATTATCATAGAATCATAGAGTTGGAAGAGACCTCAAGGGCCATCCAGACCAACCCCCTGCCATGCAGGAAATCTAAATCAAAGCATCCCCGACAGATGGCCATTCAGCCTCTGTTTAAAGTCCTCTAAGGAAGGAGACTCCACTACACTCTGAGGGAGTTTCTTCCACAGTTGAACACCCCTTACTGTCAGGAAGTTCCTCCTAATGTTGAGGTGGAATCTCTTTTCCTGTAGCTTGCATCCATTGCTCCAGGTTCTAGTCTTTGCAGCAGCAGAAAACAAGCTTGCTCCCTCCTCAATATGACATCCCTTCAAGTATTTAAGCATGGCTATGATATCACCCCTTAACCTTCTCTTCTCCAGGCTAAACATCTCCAGCTCCCTAAGTTGTTCCTCATATATTAACCACATATTCAGAACTATTCCTTCCAGCCTTGTCGCCTTCCCAAGTTATAGCACCCAATTACAATTCGAGTGTCAATTTGCACTTTAAGTGTGCAGTGAATGAAGAGCACTGCAAGAACAAGTATGAATCAGTCTGTCCTTCCATATGTATAGACACAATGTCTTGAATTGCTAAATAGGCAGGAAAAAGAGGGTAAAAGCACCCCCTGGAGTTTTTGCAATATGACTTTCAGAATTAGACACATTGAAAACAACAAAGTAGATTAGAGGCATTATAGGAATTTGTTTTCAAACATGAGCACACACACATTCATTGAAAATTAACATGCAGACACACCCACAAATCATTTCTCTGACTCTGAGCAGCTTTCCTGCCTGCAGCTGTTCTGTTAAATTCACATCTGGTGGGTGTAATGGCTGCTCCACCCTGATGAGTTAACTTTCTTGTCAGTCATATGCTGATTTGCATGATACAGAGATCACAACATCTCTCTTTCTGGAGCTGCTGCTGGTAGAAGCTTTCTCAGTGAATCATGGCTTGCACGTACATGTTCAACCATCTATCAATATTTACAGCTATTTTAATTACAATAGTAGAGCCAAGGCCATTAGGACAAATTGCACTTTGCTATGTGCTGCTATAAATCTGGTACAACACCATTAATTTCCAGACAGTTACTCCGGATTTACAGCATTTTAGACAAAATCAGAATCCTGTTCAATATGTCCAAAGACAGCCGAGCTGTAAATGACACACAGTTTCCACATCAAAGGACCAAGTGACTATGATCTTTTTACTGGTTTGACTCACTTCCCCTTGTTAATACAGCAGTTTACTCAAAAATCTTCTTTTCATCTTGCAGACAAGGCAATAAAGTTTAGTCTCCAGTGTCAGAGAACCAGAGGTATACCAGTAGCAATATACCATGATTTAAGCGCAAGACCGGAACACACAATATGCTGTGTTGTTATGAGACTTGCCTTCATACTGTGTGAGATTCCCAATATGAGTAATAGAAGCAAAGTTGGAAGACATATTTGATCAGTTTCTCAGAGGAATTGAGTTTCTAATTTGGTGTGGAAGTTAGAAAATATACAAACACAGTTTTGCTTGTGTATTACCCCTCTTGTTAGATAGATCTAATAATCTTAACTATGTGCACTATTGTGCTTGGAAATTAATTTTGCATAACTGAATGATTCAGAAAGGAAGGAAAATCTACCTTACCAAATAATGGATTCAAGAGAATACCACATGATTACACATGTTTGTGTTGATCTGACAGATGTGAGATCAATGTATCTATTATAAACAGCAAACACCTGTGTATGGATATTCAGATAATTGAAGCAAGATTAAGAATTACCTTGCTGTCTCCAACTGAAGATTCAATTAGCCTACTATGTGGGCTCCAAGGTGCCGGCCTGTTCTTGGCAACCTCACAGATAGGACATGGTTTAGATTAAACAATTCCCCTTTATTTATGTAATAGTCAGAAATGTTCAGCCTCTGATTACTAAGATGCTCTTTGCATGGGTTGAAGTGTAGAAAATGTCTGCAGATGTCACAGAAAATGTAGAGGCAAATTACAAAATTCTATAGCTGTAATGCTGTGCTTCTGCAATCAGAAAACAGGATGATGTCCTTCTGAGACACTACACTGTTGTAGCCTGCTCTGTTTGCACATATTCATTAGGCAGGTTGTACAGTCCCACACAGACCTACTATAGAGGTAGCTCTGGGCAGTTCAGGTAGAACTCTTATTTTTCTATTTGAGCTTCAAGCAATAACTAAGAAACTAGTTTCTCCAAAAAGAATTTTCTCTGACAACTTGCTGCTAGCAGCATGGTAACTCTCCAAGAAAACAGAACATTCCGGGTTGGTCTTTATAGACCACTTGCTAAAGTGTGCTGAAGTCAGTTTCATTCCAATTGATACCTTAATGAAAATAGGTCATCATTGTCTAGAATTAGTTTTCTGAAAAAGACTAGACTTATCCAGGAATTTCTTGCTTTTTTTCTGGAAAGAATGCAATTAGAAAAACTAGTTTTCAATCTTGCTTTTAAATAGGGGGTTGTTTGTTTATTTGTTTGAATTGTAAGGTAATTGCATGCCATCTACAGCTTAAAGTGGTTCAGGAAAACCAGGAATGGAAAAACCTGCCAGTCTTGTTCACAGCGAGTTTCTGAATTGCCCAGTGTTATTCTTGACTGTTTATTGGGTTTTGCATGGAAAGCCATGTGTGCTTTGTGTACACTTTTTCAAAATGAATACATCTTTTGCTTTCATGTTACCAATATATGTCACCACCAGGCCTGCCTGGAAGAAGAAAAGACCTCCCTTCATCCTCCATCTTAAGGGAGAGAGAGGCAGGCTAGCACCACCAGGCCTGCCTGGAAGAAGAAAAGACTTCCCTTCAGCCACCATCTTGAGGGAGAGAGATTGTATTGTATTGTATTGTATTGCATTTTTGTACTGTACACCACTATGATCATTGCAGAATAGCGGTCTATAAATAAAAAGTATTATTATTATTATTATTATTATTATTATTATTATTATTATTATTATTATTATATGCATTTTAGTAGGTATTCTACATTGGCTAAAGCAGGCTTGTGTGAATTTTTTCACTTGTACCCATTACTGGTCAAGTAGTATTTTGAAATGAACACATGGATTAGAGTGCTTTCTGCACAACAAATCTCACAGGTGTACAGACTTCTCATGTAAGGTGCATTCTGTTACATCAGCCATCACATAAGGTTGTTTTTTTTTTAAAGAAATGAATATTTCTGTATGAAAATATAAAACTAATTAATTACTTTTCTGTCCCTAAAGAAAACCTCAGTCATGACTCTATAGACTGTAAAAATTGGCCTTCAGCAGAGAGGTGATTCCTGTCAGACATTTTCATATAGATTGCCATGTCCTCATGGAGCTATGAACACCCAAACAACTTGAGTAGCTACCTAAGAGGCAAAAACTGACAGAAGGATAGTTATAGCTGTCCCAAAGCCTACAATGTAGCCAAGTAGCTCTGAGTCAGGAAGTGAATTGTTTCGCTAACAGCCTCAGTAAAGAGAACAATGATCTTAAAAATATATTAAAATCAGAGTATTACTGGAAGAATGGATTATGATTTTCTGGTTATACAGCAGCAAAGAGATGGCATGAAAGGGTAGACAAAGAAGATAAGAACAGCTCCGCAGTCTCTGCTAATGAAATAACATGGTATGGTGATAGTGGTGTGGCTTTCACTTAGATTCCAGCTGTGACTACCTTACACACCTCCCTTCTTGACACTTTAAAACTGAAAGCTATACAGTCCAGTTTTTCCCAGTTAGGGGATTTCCAGATGGTCTGGGCAACCCACATGTTCCAAAACCATTGGCGATGATATCTGGGGCTGACAGGAGATGTAGTTCAAAAGATCTAAAGGCCATAAGGTAGAAGAAGGCTCAATGCCAGCTGGAGGCTTCCATGTTATTGTGTACTGAATCCACTCCAAGAACCCTCTCACACTATACAATTATAACACTATGATTTTTGCTATAACTGCCACTGCTGCATCTTATGAAATCCTGGGGTTTGTAGTTTGGTGAAGCACTAACACTCTTTGGCTGAGAATTCTAAGAAGCCCACCCTAAACTATAAATTCCTGATTCCACAGGGTGAAACCATGACAGTTAAAGTGAAATCAAAGTGCTGTAATTGTGTAGCATGAAAGGGCCCCTGAGTTTAGTCCAAACATCCCAAGGTGCTGAAGCAAATGGTTAAAATCTGGACTACAAGCCTGGGCAGATTTACTGGCCCACTGGCATGAGACCAAAGCTACCACTTAGAAAGCTTCACACACTGTGCAGAGTCTTACACTGCTTTCAGTTCAAATTCAATACACCCAGTAGCTAGGAACCATAGAAGACATATGCATTCCTAATCTAAGTAAGTTTTAGCTTGAAATGTTATTCTTCTCCCTAGTCCAAATGAATACATGCTTGTAGAAGGGAAGAGATGTTGACAGTACTTCTGCATTTCATCCAGTAAAGCTAAGTGAGGCACTAATAGGTATAGACAGCCAAAAACATGTAAAATCATCTACCTCTTAAAAAAGACTTTTAGGATATCCTGCACTTTTACAACATATTTTAAAATCATGTCTGTCTTCAGTTGTTATATATTGCTGTTTCTTCCTCCAAGAATAACACTGAAAGTCTATTACAGAAGCTTAAAGTAACCTGCAGCAAAATGGAAGGTGACACTGCCTATGAAAGGTCAAGAAATAATACAGACATATATTTAAGAGAAAGCACTAAGCAACAGAACTCCTGAAAGCACACTTCGGAAAGTATAGCCCCTTCTCTAAATACTGCCTCCACTTTTGAATTTAAAAAAAACCCTGAATGACAACATGCATGTTACAAATCCATCAAGAGAGAAAAACTGTTAACAAGGGGGAAAGTATATATTTTCTTGTTATTTTAGGCCAAGTCTCCATCTAGTCTGGTACTCTATTATTCCGACTTGTCTTGTGTTTCTGGAAAATGCAGAGGTAGGACATGACATAAAAGCAGGGATGGAAAAGATATCCTGAAATATTTGAAGAACAGGTGAAAAAGGGCTTTCTTGTAAACTGGGATTAGAAGACCAATTAGAACCTTTGCAGGAACTTTTTGCAAGACTTTTTCTGCCCAGTTTGAACAGGAAAAAAGTGTGGTTTTTTTAAAATGCAGAAAAACACATTTCTGCACAGAAAATATATGTTCTGCGCGCGCGCACACACACACACACACGGATAGTTTTTGTGTGCTGAAAAAAAAATCTTCAACTATAAATAGCCCTGAAAAACTGAGTTAACATTGATTAAATTACTTGTTCATGCTCACAAGAATGAAATTAAATATTTTAAGCATAAGCCTCTTGTCACATCCTGTCCACTGAGTTAAGGGACCAGTGGCAGTGCTCAACAGATATTGGTTTGTTTTCTAATGCAGGGGGTGAGTAAATGTGGTATATCAAAGAGGAAGAGGCAGGATATAAATAAATTATTATTATTATTATTATTATTATTATTATTATTATTATTATTAGGGAGTTGCATTAGCCCCAGGAGTCCTTGGAGGGCTGCACCTCCACCACACACCCTTGTCAAACCTCCCATTTTTGCCCCAAGGTGTTCCCACTCCCTCTAGGGTCTATGAGAAGTCTTTATCCAAACTCTTGGCTCCTTTTGGACCATTTTAGGCCCAGGAGAGATTTGTTTTTGTCCTGAATAGGGAGGAAACTATTCACTTCTCCAGCCCAGATCTGCCCCTTTTCACTGGCTGCTCCTCATTCCGGGAACCTCCTTCACCTCTTTACCTAGTTTTAAAACTGAGTTAAAGACAATACCGTTTAGGGAAGCACTGCCAGACATCGCATGATTGTTATCCTAGGTTTATTTTTATTTGTTGTTTGCTATATTTTATTATTTAAATGTTAATATATATTATGTTTAATTATTTTTGTAGAATGTACACCATAGGCAGTTTTGTTTTGTTTTTAACTGATCATATGTACAGAATTGTGTAAATTTACAGTGCTTTATAAATATAGCTAAATAATAATAATAATAATAATATGGCAAAAAATTGCAAAAATGTGGGAAATGGTCCACGACTTCCTTGTTGGCAATGGGATTCAATAAAGTTCTCAAATTATTTTTTTTGTTTTTTTTATTTATATACCACTATTCCAAAGATCATAGCGGTGAACAGCAAGTAAGCTAATTAGCAAGTAAGCTAATTTGCCCCCAACAGTCTGGGTACTCATTTTAGCGACCTCGGAAGGATGCAAGCCTGAGTCGAGCTTGGGCCCTTTTGCTGGTCTTGAACTCGCAACCTTGTGGTTTTGAGTGAGAGGTTGCAGTACAGGCATTTAACCACTGCGCCACCAGGGCTCCAAATAATTTTCAAATTATTGTTTTTATTATTCTTGGAAGTCCTGGGGTCACCCCTTGCCCACCCCTGGTCTAATGGAATTATCTGGTACAGTGGTACCCCGGGATACGAAATCACCGCGTTATGAAATTTCCGGGATACGAAAAAATTAGATAGGAAAAAACTGTTCCGGGTTACGTTTTTTTTTCCGGCTTACGAAAAAATTTTTTGGTGCTTTTCGGCGCTTTTTCGCACGAAATCGCGGCTTCCAGCGCTAGCGGCTATGGCTTTTTCGGGTTGCGAAATCTTTCGGGTTACGAACGGCGCCGCGGAATGAATTAAATTCGTAACCCGGGGTACCACTGTAATTCATGGTTTATGGCAGTCATTATATATAGAAGAAGAGATAAGGTAAATGGAATGCTCATCATTGTGAAATGCATCAGAGGTGCCAAAGCAGAGGCTGTATACTGTAGAGACACTCCATGTGGTCTTGAATATTTAGCGCAGATTAAATATATGAAATTGCTGCAGATGGATGCAAGAACTAATTATTGGGGGGAAATGTACAACTTTGTGATGGAGAACCTGTGGTCCTCTAGATGCTGCTGGATGACAGCTCCTAACATATCTCATCCTTGGCTGCCCTGGCTAGGACAGACAGAAGCTAGGACAAATAGAAGTCCAATAGTATCTATGGAGTGAAAAGTTCCTCATTGACATATTACTTTCCGTTTTCATCCTTTCCCCCCATTCTGCATCAATTCAAATTTGGGATAAAGGCAATACCTCCTTTCATTCTCACAAAGCAACAGATGTTCAGAGGAACAAGGGCTAGAAATGCATTTCCAAAATGCATGGACGATTGCATGCTATCTGTGTACACATCTGTATATATTTTCATACACACTGTGTGTGTGTGTGCGCGCATTATGTTCCTTCTAGCCACCTGATTTGCATAGGGTACCAAGACTATATTGCAAGCTTTTCTAATCCCACTAGGACTCACCTCCCCGACAAACATAATTGATAGTCGGTCTCTGTACACATAACTACAAACTCACAAAGAAAGGTGTAAGTAGTCAAGTCTCTATCTGACAATGAGTCAATGATTTCAGGGCCTCAGCCAGAGACCTCATGGTCGTACAGCCTGGAACTCAGTTTAGCAAACTACAGTTTGGAAATGTTAGTGTTAAAGTCATTCATTCATTAGTGTTTTCTTTAATATTCATTGTTTAAATAAAAAACTAATTTATTTCATTATTTCTTAATCAAATATTAGTAAAACATTAGTTTTAAATTTTTAATAAAAATAATTTAAATCACTAAATATGACCAATCCTGAAAATTACCCCCCAAAAGAAACAAATGTGACTTCATTAAAAATACATTAATATAATCTGAAAAGTTAATTGTTACTCAGGCAGTTAATGTTTCTGGGAATTAATTATTTAAGTAACAACTATTAAAATGGTTGATTAAAAAAAGAATTAGCGGAAGAAATTGAGTTTTAATGAATTGTCTTCATGCTGCAAGTCAACTATCTGGGACAGGTTTCCTCAGACTTCCAACCCCTTTACAGTAGGAGTGAGGAAAATATCTTGCATGAGCTTGCTTGTGCTGGCAAATTGTTCTAGCCACCCAGCTTCAACACCCAGTATTGCCATTTTGTTGCAAGGGAGCTTATCTATGTTTAGGCTTTTTAAAAGCAAAGAGCAACTTTGTAGTCAGTTTCTGTTTCAATGACAGACAGTATAGCATGGAATCACTAGGTGTCTGTGTGGCAGGATGCAGACCACACCAGGTGACACCCTAAGGAGGGTGACACCATAGCTCCTAAAATACCTTCCTTTTGGCAGAAACGGGCTGTGGCATTCACCTGCTTCCCTTTAAAATGCTTTAAGAGATGAAAAAGAAGAGTTGATGTAGAAATGGAATATGAGGGATAGGTTTGCAGCTGAAGGTGAGTGTATGTTGAGAAAGAAGAGTAGAGAAAGGTATGGAAGAAGGCAGTTATAGGTGAAAGGAAAATGAAAGCGGGGAAAGAGAGAAGAATGGGATTGGAAGAACAGAAAGGAGATGTTAAAGTGCGAAATAGATCAAGGAGAAGAAGGAGAGGAGTAGTGTAAGAAGGATAAAGTGAAGGATTAATTGGATGAGTGGTGAAAGAAAAGTAGGAAAGGAGAGAAGAATAGTTATGGTTGTTTTCTATATTTAGTATTATAAATAATTTAAGATGCTTATGGCACAGTACAGACCGCCATTCAGTGGTGTACTTGTGCCGATACTACTGCACCAACTGCACGCTCCCTAACCCTAGTACGTGTGGATGGTGCCATCGTTACATGGCCCCATCCACACGGGGCACGTGACGACGTCATGCGCACACCGTGTTCAAATGGAGCAGAGTGTGTGTGACATCTCCGCGCTGCCACAGGCCTCTTATGACGGCCTGGCTGCGGCGCAGGAAGGAGCTCCAAAATGGAGCTCCTTTTTGTCATACGCATCATTCCTGCAGCAACCAAACGGCCACGGGAACAATGCCAAGGAGAAAGGAGCCGGGTGACCCTTTCTTCCATGGCTGTGGCTCCCGGGCTGTCCGGGGACATGAAGTCCCAAGGACATCCCTTTTCTGGACCACAGAGAAGCGGCATTTTGCCCCTTCTCCATGGACTAGAAAAACTCCAGATGGGGCCTCAGGGCTGCTGGTGAGGCTGCCCTGGCCCCAATCTGGAGTGAAAAGCCTGCACCCGCCCCATTGGGGTGGTCTGTACTATATATTTGATGTGGTTGTAAGACTGGTTTTTTCTTTGATTTTTTTTCTTTGTTCTTTTTATTGAATATATATATATATATATATATATATATATATATATATATATATGCTTTCAGAGATGGTGGGAGTGGGATGAAGCTCAGTGGGAGGAGAAAGGAGAGGCCCCAGAATTTTTTAAAATTAGAATTTCAAATTTCATTGGCAAACTCTCTCTGAACACGCAAACTCATGATAGTTTTGCTTTCCCACTGCCATAATTCGGAAATGATCTGATTTTGAAACAAAATTTGTCCGAGGGAAGCAAAGGCAGGGGCTTATCCGAACATTACTGCTCATAGGTACTGCCTAAAATATAAGTATTTTAATAAATAAAATAAACAGCATTTGAGGGGGAAAGGCCTGTATAGCTAAGGAAAACTGCTAGAATTTCCTCCAAACACAGAAAAAATGGCCATGAATAGTTTGTGGCATGCACCTATAGTTGGTGGCATGCTTGTGCATAAATTATTTTTTTCATTTCTTGTCAGGTAAAAAAAAAGAACAGATTTCACCATTCTGGCGTGTGAGGGGTACAGGGTGCTAAAATGGGACCTGCAGCCCTCCAGAGTCCCCTGGGGAAGAGCTGTTCCCCTTCATCCTAATATTTGCCTACTCTAGGAGCTTCAGAGTCACAGAAAGGAATAAAGGAACAGAACATCAGCCTCAGTGGTGGTCAGATATGATGAAACTGGTGGATTAGTGAAACTCTAGTAATGCACTGAGAGATATTCATTCTATTATTTGTAGGGATCCTCCATCACTGTTAAATGCAGGATGTCTTTACAGATATTATAAGACATATACATTGTGAGCAAACCCCAATGCCTTAATGCTGAACTTCTCCATCTGAATGTCTTTTCTCTTCTACATCACAATGTTTTTCATTAAAATTCTGGAAATTCTAACATTGATATGGGGTATATATACCTATACCCCATATCAGTATTAGAATTTTCAGAATTTTAATGAATTTTAATAATTTTAACCTATAGGGCATGGTGACTCAAGAGATTAAGATGCTGACTCTGGTGATTGCAAGATTGGCAAGTTGGCAGTTCGAGGCCCAACTGCCACATGATAAGTGAGCTTCCATCATTAGTCCCTGCTTCTGCCAACCTAGCAGTTCGAAAGCACACACACACAAAAAAAAATGCAGTGGGAAGGCAAACAGTGTTCCGTGCAGCCATGCTGGCCATAAGACCATGGAGTCATCTTTGACAATGCTGGCTGTTCCGCTTAGTAACGGTCCCTACAGTCAGAGATGACTTGACAATCTTGTCAAAGGTGAATACCTTTACCTTTATATATTCCTATAGATATGTTTGATTAATCTTTCGTAACATTGGTATAATATTTGATTTAGAGGTAACGCATACTTAAGTAAAGATTTAAAAAGCTTGTTCCCCCCCCCCTTTTTTTTATAAGAAAATAATTAAGTGGCATAGGAAAACAAAATTGATATCGAAAAATTTATGACAAGAAGAAATTTACATACTGTATACCTATGTGAGAGCCAGTGGGGTGTAGTGGTCTATGACTCTGGATACAAGGGTTCAACGACCTGCTCAGCCACGGAAACCCAATGGAGGACTTAGGGTCCCCATAAATCAGAATGACACGAAGGCAAACAACAACAACAACAACACATGCACACACACAAATAGCCCAAGCAGAGGAAAAATATCTATCTATTTTTGGAAATGACTTACAGTTTACTGTGACTTTTACTTTTCTCACATCTGGGACTGAGACATCATTTTCAGCGCTGCATTCATATTCCCCAGCTTGGTCTCTTGTAATTCCATAGATGTCCAAATACTGTCCATTTTCGAATGGTTTTGCTAAAATTAAGGGGAAATAAAAGAACAAGAAGAATGATGTTTGAGAGAGAAAGAGTTTAGATGAAGTAAAATTGGAGCTGACTAAAGCTTTGTTCAGTATAAACAACTATCTCATAAGCTGCTACTTGAAACTGCTGACAGGACTTTTCCCAAAATGAAAGTGAAGAACAGTAACATATTTCACCACTTCTCCCATGTACGGAAAACAACCTCACATTGTATGGCCTCTTTTAAGTATCAATATTGTAACAATGACAAGCATAGGAAATAATACACACAATCTCTTTATAATTGATCAGAGTAACTTCAGCATACATCAAATAAATCCATGCCCATTTTGCAATTGAGCTGAGCAGCCTTCTAGCAGGCTAGAAGAAAATTCGCCATTACGCCTCAGTTTATATTGACTTTTACAAAATGTAAGGTTCCGCTTTAACTAGGAAAAAAGCTGACACATCTTTCAAATGTTTGCAAGTGAAAAGGCATTTCATTTTATTTTTACTAAAGCTTTTGAATCACAATGTTCCAGCTTCAATATCTATTGTGTCTTAGCTCAGGTTCAAATGTATATACAAACTTCTATTGTATGTGACTGATTTCAAAATTGAGATACAGGCCAACAAGAGAATGAAAAACAAATGCCCCAGGCTTGCTTAGTCAGACTATTCACAAGTAAATTCTCAAAATCAGGCTGCATTCTTGCAAATTCCTACTCAAACGGGGTGAAAACTCATCGGATAAGAACACAGAAATAAACCCATAAGGTATCTGTGTATAAGTAGAGTGGGCTCTTGGCATCTGCTGGGGTTTGGTTTCAGGATCACCACCACCACCACACACACATACCCTGGATACCAAAATCTGTGGATTCTCAAGTCCCATTAAATACAATGGCTTAGTAAAATTATGTCCCTTATATAAAATGGCAAAATCAAGGTTAGCTTATGAGAATTTATATATTTTAGTAACATTTTCAAACCATGGATGCTTGAATTCATGGATAAAAAGATAAAGAGGGTTCACTTCATGAAAAATGGATGCCTTTATGGAATCTGCTACATAATAAGTAGGAGAAATGCGTTCCAATCTATTTAATTGAATCATACAATTCTTGTTACCTGCTCTGGGGATTGGCTTGACTCATAGCGATACTGTGGATGACACATCTCCAGGACCCCATTGTTAACTCTCTAATGAACTCACTGCCATTTCAGGAAACAACTTTCAGTGCAGTCTGAGGACGATGCACTGAGTTGCAGTTCAACAATAACATAATAGAGTACGGAAGCAAAAAATCCAGATATAGGTATTGGAAAAGCACTGACCACTTTCCACACTGAATGATGACTCATAGACACTGCTGATTTCATCCAACTCCTTGGAGGTTCTTTATCTTGGGTTGCAATATCTACAAATATTTACAAACTCTCCTCATTGACTCCCTTCAATTTCTCCATCTGTAGCACAGCAATTTACAGCTTCAGTTCAATCCAAACTACAAGCTATCCAACCCATACCAATCCAACAATACACACTCTACATGTAACAAACCACATGTGACCTGTCTCTTGGTCCACTTATATACAGGATTGGTTGTGAGTCATCATCTTGTGCCTCACAGCATGATGCAACCTCAGCAGAGTTTGCATCATGCCATGTTCTCTGACTCAGCATTTTATGGCAATCCCACAGGATATGATGCCGCCTGCCAATCAAAATATTTTCACAATTATTTAATGGTAAATTTACTAACACTTCTGTTCTCCACTGCTTTGCTCAGGTCCGGTAGTCTCAGGCCTGTGACCTCTCTGGCTGAGTCCAACTGTTTGGCATGTGGTCTTCCTCTCTTTCTACTGCTCTCTACTTTTACTAGCATTATTGTCATTTCTAATTATTCATTCATTCTCATGATTTGGCCAAAGTATGATAGCCTTAGTTTAAGCATTCTGACTTCCAAGGAGAGTTTGGGCATGATATGTTCTAGAATCCATTTGTTTGTGTTCATGGTCATCCATGGTATTGTCAGCACTCTTCTCCAGCACAACATCTCAAATAAATTTATTTTCTTTTTGTCAGCTTTCTTCACTGCCCACCTTTCACATCCGTACATGGTGATGGGGAATACAATGGCTTGGATGATACTTTAGTGTTCTGAGTTATATCTTTATATTTTAGATTCTTGTCTGGTTCTTTAATAGTTGTTTTTCCCTATATCTGCCTTCTTCTCATTTCTTGCCTGCAGTCTCCATTCTGATTATTGTTTGATCCAAGGTATGGAAACTCTTGGACTATTTCAATTTTCTCATTATCTAGGATAAATTCTCATCTAATGATCTTCTGTGGTCATTATTTTTGTTTTCTTAATGTTCAACATTAAGTTGACCTTGGCATATTCTTCCATGAGCTTTTCAGTACAGTTGGCCTTTGGTATCCACGGGGGATCCATTCTAGACCCCCCCCCCCATGGATACCAAAATCCATGGATGTTCAAGCCTATATTGTCTCCAATGGAGGATTGTGCACACAGCTGCACCGCCATTAGGGACAGCCCATTGTCCCGTGGCAGTGTGTGCCACTCCACCATTGGGTACAATGGAACTTAATGGCAGCATGTCAATAATAATAATAATAATAATAATAATAATAATAATAATAATAATAATATATTTATGTTTCCCCGCCTCTCCCGGTGGATCGAAGCAGGGTTACAGACTAAATAACAGCACACAGTGCTTACATAAAAATTAAATTAAAAGCAGCTAAAAACGATAAATTATCCAGTATCAGACAATAGCATTAACAAGCAAGACAGGGATCATACACAGACAGGGGCATAGCATTCATATAATATCAGGAGGGTATTCATATTAGGTTGGGTATGCTTGGCTAAAAAGCTTGGTTTTAACTGCTTTTCTAAATGTTTCTAGCGAGGCCGCCGAGCGGATCTCCTCAGAAAGACTATTCCAAAGTCTCGGAGCCGATGATGAGAATGCTCTTTGTGAAGTAGCAACATATTTAAAGGTTGCTATTTCCAATAGGTTCTTACCCGATGTTCTAAGAGTGCGGGGCAGATTATATAGGGAGATGCAGTCCCATAAGTAACTCGGGCCCAAGCCATGTAGGGCTTTATAGGTAATAACCAACACCTCGTACTGTGCCCGGAAGCAAATCGGGAGCCAGTGAAGATCTTTTAAGATAGGTGTAATATGGTTGAACTTTGATGAACCAGTGACCAATCTGGCTGCCATATTTTGCACTCACTGAAGCTTCCGAGCTTGGCACAAGGGTAGCCCCATGTAACGTGCATTACAGAAATCTAGACGAGATGTTACCAGAGCGTGTACCACCGTTTCAAGGTCCCTTCGATCTAGGTAGGGTCGCAGTTGGCGTATCAACTGAAGTTGATAGCAAGCACTTCTCGCCGTCACATCTACCTGAGATGTCAATTGCAGGGACAAGTCCAGAAGTATTCCTAAACTGTGAACTTCGTCCTTCAGGGGAAGTGTGACCCCATCCAGGACAGGTTGGCAAATTTCCTTCCTTAGACCCGAGGAACCTATCACAAGTACTTCCGTTTTCTCTGGATTCAGTCTGAGTTTGTTTTCCCTCATCCAGCCCATTACCGACTCCAGGCAGGCATTCAGAGGAGAGATGCCATCCTTAGTCCCTGTATCAGTCGGAGACATAGAGAAACATTTGGGTGTCATCAGCGTACTGATAACACCACGCCCCATGTCTCCAGAGGATCTCTCCCAGTGGTTTCATGTAAATGTTGAACAGCATTGAGGGACACCAGATGTCAGTTCCCTCTTAGAGGAGCAAGTGTCCCCCCAGCTTCACCATCTGGAATCTGCCTGAGAGGTAGAATCGGAACCACTGGCGCGCAGTGCCCCTGATACCCAGCTCCCTCAGGCACTCCAGAAGGATATCGTGGTCAATGGTATCGAAAGCCGCTGAGATGTCCAAGAGCACCAGCAAGATCACACTTCCCCTGTCGATGCCCAGATCGACTAAGGCGACCATGGCAGTCTCAACTCCTTATCCCATCTTATTACATCATTAGAAGCCTTTAAGAAGGCATTAAAGACCGATCTCTTCCAACGGGCATATCCACCCGACCTGCTATAGTTGAGGATTCCCACTCCGATTTGATAATATGGAAAAACAGATTAATCAGACACTTTGTTTCCCCTACTGTAACACCGCTAGCTGACTAGTATTGACTAGCATTGTATTGTATTGTATTGTATTGTATTTTACTGTATAATGTTGTTATATAATGATGTTTTTAATTTGTTGTGTATTTTGTAAATTGTATTGCTGACATTGATGTGATCCTGCCTCGATCCGTAGGGAGAGGCGGGAAATAGAAATAGAAAAATAAAAATTATTATTATTATTATTATTATTATTATTATTATTATTAACCCTCCCTGAAGCCGGTTTGAAATGTCATGCACTGCCATTAGGGACAATAGACAATGGACAATGGAGCTTAATGGCAGCATGGCTATGTCATGTGCTGTCATTAGGGACAGCCACCATTGTCCCGTGGTGAATACGCTGCCACTGGAGACAACATGGGCTAGCTATCCATGGATGCTTGAATTTCCCGGATGGTAAGTCCGTGGATACCAAGGGCCGACAGCAATTGCTCCAGGTTTTTGCTTGTTTTTGCTAGTAATGTTGTGTCATATGAATATCTTATGTTGTTAACATTCTTTCCTCTGATCCTCACTCCTTCTATGAGTCTAAGCCTGCTCTGCATATAAGGTGAATACATAGGATGATAGTATGGAGCCTTGTCTGACCCATTTGCTGATTTGGAACCATTCTGTTTCTCCATATTCAGTTCATACAAAACAGGACCATAAATGAACATTTCTGTAGGAAGCATGATTTCTTTGTTCTTGTGTGCCTTCAAGTCGTTTCTGACATATGGCAACCATAAGGTGAACGTAATGTGGGATTTTCTTGGCAAGTTTCTGCGCAGGGGGTTTCCCATTGCCATCTTCTGAGGCTGAGAGAGTGTGGCTTTCCCAAGATGTAACATTAATATTTACTGTTCATTTCTTGATGTGAGAAGCAGGCTTTTAAGAAATATAACAGAGCTTTTAAAAAAACTTGCTTGATGGTCTTTCACATCGTGGGATTGTGTGCTATTTGGGGGTCTTCATTAGGATGGTTTTTTTAAATCCCTGCATGATCTCAACCAAATATTATCTACTAAACATATTAACATCAAAGCACTGTATAACCAATTTGAGCTGGCTGCATGATGATATGATTAACAGAAGACAAAACTTCCTATTGGTTTCTATTCTCATTGTTAAATGGGGAAAGAGTTAAGTTTCCCCAGTGATCAGAATGTAAATCAAATGCTAGAAAAATAGAAATGTCACAGGGCCTTTTCATACTACACAATTATAGCTCCATGTTTCTAACCGCCATATCTACATCCTATGGGATCCTGGGATTTTGCAGTCTAGAGAGGAGTATTTAGAATGTTTAGCCAGAGAGCTCCAGTGCCCCATCAAACTACAAACCACAAGACTCTCTGGAATGTAACTGTGACATCAAAGTCAAATCATAGTGCTATAACTGCACAATGTATGAAAGGGACCAGAGAGAACTAGAAAGTTAGGAGTTACACTGTCATGCTTACCAACATATCAATAAGGCCCTAGTGTTCCTTCCTGCCATCTTTCCTGAGTGGGCAATCAAAATTGATCTTTAGATCACTTCTGCAAATATCCTGATGCAAGTTGGACCACTATGTCAATCATAATCAAATCCCTCATGTGCAAAAGCTTGTTGACTGTAGTTAGCTGGGAAGGCTCCCTGAACTCCACAACATCCCCTGTCAGAAAGGTTCAACAATTGTTGATTCCAGATTCTATTATTCTCAGATCATAAGAGAAATTGGAATAATAGAGTTGGAAAGAACTGTAAGGCCCCCATCTGTTTCAACCTCCACTCATGCAGAAACACAAATCTAAAGCACTTACAAAAGATAGTCAGCCAGCCTCTCTTTTAAGACTCCTAAATACGGAAATTCCATCACCCTCCAAGGCTCCCTATTCCACTCTCAAACAGGTGCTACCTTAAAGAAGTTCTTCCTGATATTTAAGTGGAATATATTTTTGTGTAATTTGAATCTGGAATCTCTGGAGCACCACAAAACAAGCTTGCTTCGTTTCCTACATGACATTTCTTCAGATATTTAAAGATGGCTATCATGTCACCTCTCTGACTTCTCCAAGCTAAACATAGCAATAGCAATAGCAAGTACATTTCTAAACTGCTTATCAGTGCACTTAAGCACTCCCTAAGCAGTTTACAATATATAAACTAATTGTCTCCAACAAACTGGGTACTCATTTTAGCAACCTCAGAAAGATGCAAGCCTGAGTCGAGATTGAGTCCTTGGCTGGTGTTGAACTCGCAACCTTGCAGTTTGTGAGGGAATGGCTGCAGTACAGGCATTTAACCACTACGCCACCAGTGATCCTGGTGCCATAAGCCATTCCTTACAGGGATTGGATTCCAGACCTTTCATCATCTTTTCTGGGCATGCTCCAGCTTGCTAATACTGTATCTTTCTTGCACTGTGTTCTCAGAAACTGGACATTCCAGGTGAGATCTTACAAACCAGTTTCAACCAATCCTCAATATCTCAACCAATTACAAATTCAACTAACAGTAGGACTGCTCACAGTTCACCAGCCTGTCTGTAAGAATATAATGCGGGACCTTCTGAAATCAAGATACACTACATTCATAGCACTTTCCAAGTTTGTTGTAACTCCATCAAACTGAGGTTATTCTGGCATGACATGCTTTTGAGAAGTCATGCTGTCTCTTAGCAATCACAGTATCCTTTCTAAGTGTGCACAAACTGACTGTTTAATTATCTGTTTTAGGGCAACCTGCCTGGTCAAGTAGTTGCTTGTGTCTTCTTGTTTGCCTTTCTGAAAATGCAGACCTTCTCAAGTCTTGTGGGATCATTCCTGTTTTTCAAAAGTTCTCAAAGATGATTGACAGTGGCTCTGAAATTACACATCCACAAGTTTCTTTGGTGCTCTTGGATGAAGTTCATCTTGCTTGACTTTATTTTGGATAGCTACATATTCCTTTACTACCTCTATCAATTCTGGGCTGCAGTCTCTTTACTGTATCATTTGTTGTTATTTTCACCAGTTGGAACACTGTTTTCTTTTGGGATAAGACTGAGGCAAATACGTTTTTGAATCTCTTTTCTCCCTGTTAGCATTGCACTATCTTTTCTACACAACAGCCATACCATTTTCTTATTCTTCCCCTAACTCCAAACATAGCCACTGCCTCTTTAAATATTTTCAACCTCTTTAGCAAGCTTGAGTTCATTAAAAGCCAAACCCAAAGAGTGTTCAGCAATAACTCCTCTTCATCCTGGAGAGAAGTGACTAGTGGGGTGCCAAAGGGTTCTGTCCTGGGCCCAGTGCTATTCAACTTCTTTATCAATGACTTGGATGATAGAATAAAGGGCATGCATATCAGATTTGCAGACAACACCAAATTACGAGGAGTAGCTAATAGCCCAGAGGACAGGATCAAAATTCAAGATGACCATAAAAGATTAGAAAGCTGGGCCAAAGCTAACAAAATGAAATTCAACATGGAGAAATGTAAAGTACTGCATTAGGGTGGAAAGATGAAATGCATAGATATAGGATGGGGGACACCTAGCTTAACAATGTGTGAAAGGGATCTGGGCATCCTAGTAGACCACAAGTTGATATGGCAGCTAAAATGGCCAATGCGATTTTAGGCTGGATCAATAGAAGTATAGTGTCTAGATCAACTGAAGTAATAGTGCTGCTCTATTCTGCTTTAGTCACCCCTCATCTGGAATACCGTGTCCAGTTCTGAGCACCACAATTCAAAAATGATGTTGACAAGTTGGATTGTGTCCAGAGGAGGACCACCAAAATGGTGAAGGGTCTGGAAACCATGCTTTATGAGGAAAGACTTAGGGAGCTAGGTATGTTTAGCCTGGAGAAGTGTTAAGAGGTGATATGATAGTCCTGTTTAAGTATTTGAAGGGATGTCACATTGAGGATGGAGCAAGCTTGTTTTCTGCTGCTCCGGAGACCAGAACATAGAACATGGATGCAATCTACAGGAAAAGAGATTCCACCTCAACATTAGGAGGAACCTCCTGATAGTAAGAGCTGTTCGGCAGTGGAACAAACTCCATTGGGGTGCGGTGGAGTCTCCTTCTTTGGAGGTCTTTAAACACAGACTGAATGGCCATCTGTCAGGGATGCTTTGCTTGTGATTTCTTGCTCTTGTGGTTTCTTCCAACTCTATGATTCTATGACTTGGTCAATCCTATCCAAAGATCCCACTATTTTCTTCCTATTGACCAGGGCTGCTACAACACTTCAGAAAAAAAAAATATCTGACACCACTC
Organism: Sceloporus undulatus; assembly: GCF_019175285.1. Taxonomy (NCBI): domain Eukaryota; kingdom Metazoa; phylum Chordata; class Lepidosauria; order Squamata; family Phrynosomatidae; genus Sceloporus; species Sceloporus undulatus. The sequence continues at coordinate 93,110,679 of NC_056525.1, forward strand.
TAACTTCAGTTCTGGGATTTGTCTGATTTGCTTGGAAGAAATACATTGTACTTTGGTAGTGCACCAGAACTCTCTCACAGGAAAGGATAAATATCTCACAAAACTACATATCCCAGAATAACATAGCATAGAGCTATGTCAGTTAACTTCATAAAGCTGTGCACTTCAGCAAAAGATGCAACCCAGGTAACAGAATGAAGTCATTGTGCCACCTTGCCTGGCCCTTTGGTTTTATTTGGTCTTGTACAATTCTGTGGCACAGCATAGTAATATTTTTTTCAAGTAGTTGAAAGACAAAATAATAGCACTAATATGCTAAGAAAAGTATGAGTGACAAAAATCCAGAGGGAGACGAGAAAACTATTAATGGAATACAACAAACTGAAGCAGTTTTCTTTCTTTCTGATTTGCTTGGAAGAAATACATTATGAAAGGTAAGCTTCAGCTAAAAAGCCAGCTGTTTCATTTATGTGACTGGCTGCTGCTACATTTCATTGGGGCCAGATTGAATGAATTTCTAGGAAACTATTATTTACTGACATTTTGAAATGAAACATATGCTAGCTATATTTTTCTTTACTTGAAAGTAGTTGGAGCTAGTAAAATGTGCTTCTTAAATATGCTATTGCAGCAATATTTTGATATACTTTGCTATGGCAGATTCGTACTGAAAAATGTACATCAAGTTGATGTCGTAGCACTGTAACAGATGATGAAATGTAAAACAAAAGATATGCTTAAGTAAAATGCACCTCAATTTTCAGCATTCATGATTAAATTCTTTTAGATTCTAGTGATCAGCAGAGGAAAATTGTTCAGTTATGAGGCCTTCCCTTCTAAATACTCATGGTTGTTCTATATTATACATGAGAATATACTTTTCATGTTAATCTATGAAATGTCATATTGTGTTTGTACTTTTTGGGGAAAGTGTTTCATCATCTGTCACTGACTTTGTGAAGTTGTATTTGTCCACCATGTTCATTTCCATTCAGACTTTACACTGAGGATTCTATTTCAAAAAGCCCATGGCTGGAATATCTCACTTGGTTATCTAAGGCACATGTTATTTTAGATGTAACAAAACCATATTTTGCTTCGAAAGACATTTTTAAAAACCTGTGGGGCAAGAAGATATAAAGTGTATCAGACATCCTTCATTTAGGGAATGTTCATCCTGACAAATATCACAGGAGAAATCCTCAGGCAACCACAAAGCAAACGACCATTTTAGACAAATGACCCCTATTCTACGCCTTCCCCTCTGGAAACTGTTAGGTTATGTCAACAAAGATTAGAAAGCCATCACACTATCACAAAGAGGGGGCTGTTAACAGTTAGTGCCACAATACTTTCAGCTATACTTCAGGAGCATAATCCATAAAGTACAATGGCTGCTAAGATGCACTGAAACGAAAGAAAACTGCTAAATTAATATGAAGCCTATTCAAGGGGATGAAGGAAATACAGAGGTCATAGCATGGGAGTATATAACCCATGAAATGACTAATATTAGACATTTCCTCCTGGATCATTCACACATACGTTTTCAATACCTTAGATGGCAGCACTGAGTGATGAGTCACATAGCTGGAAGAACTACTTATCAGCAAGAGTCTACCATTCTGACTGGCCATGTTAGCCAAATTAAATTTTGTAGTTGCTGGCCAGTGGCACATGAAGCCTTATCTGAAGCCCTCAGGGTGTCATTTCCTGAGAGAAATGGCGCTAAAACTGGTGCTAAAATTTGCCACGGAAAGACCAGGGATGTTTGTTTGTTTTGCTGGAGATGCGTGGAGAAAGCGTATCATATATTCTGCTATGGTCAAGCAGAGTATCTTTGTCCAGCAGCACCCAATGCCTTCATTTTGTTTTCTATGGTGTGCACATAGTGTTTTTTCCCTCAAAGTGAAAGCCTGTGTAGGCAGGAGAATGTACTCTTGGGTGCCACTGTCTGAACATGCTCTGGTTGCTTTCAGGCAGTAACACACAAAGTTTCCTGATCCCTACTTCTGCCATGTAGCTACTAAACAATCTTAGCCTTCCTTCTTCTTTAATGGTCACCATGCAACTGCTTGGGTAATCCAGTCCCTCTCTTCAGTTTAAAATTTAGGGGGGAAATTAGCTGTTTGTCACACTCACCAAACTGACACTACACTTAACATGGTGAGCATATTTGTCGAAACCTGGCTATCACAGATTTAACACTCTTCTTTGCTTCCATTTCATTACACATCACACATTATTTTTCACAGTTCACTTATTCAGCTGCCAGCACTGAAGTGGAAAACTAATACATTGTGGTATAAATCACGTGATGTAAATACATGTAAGAGCTGGCCCCTTTTCAATGAAGAATGAACTTCAGCAGTTTGAATTTAGTTAGCAGGATGATATAGTTTAATTATCATAAATTTATATTTTTATTCAGAAGAAATCTGTATCCCTGGGTTCAGAAATAAGCTTGAAATACATTGGCTGCATTTGCTTGCCACAAGGGAACAACTAGAAATAGTAGAGGAGGAAAGCTTGCAATGATTGAGAACAGAACTTCTGTCCAAGATCAAGGATGAAGGAGACATTATAGATTTTGTTTGCATTTTAATATGAGTCAACACAATTTTCACTTCCCCAGAAAAGGCACTAACCAGATTGCAATTATCCATCAGTTTTTGAAGTTTTCTGAATTTTAAAATGCATTTCTCTGGTTTAAGAAATGAGGAAAAAATGCACAGGGTAGGGGGGGAAGTTGCACATTTGGAAAAAGAGTATACAAAAAGGCATATGTTGGTGGAAATGTATTGGAAAAATGAAATATATATATATAAATGAGTAATGCATATAATTGCATATGATGTATTTTATATAAGGCATGTAAAATGTGTTCAAATGTTTGTGCATATACAGTACATCTGTGTAAAAATGTGCAAGAAAATGCATATAGATATTCATGCTAACTTTAAAAGGAAGCATTTCACATTTAAGAGCAGGATGGAAAGAATCTGTGCTTGGGGGAAAATGTGCACACCATAGAAAGCAAAATGAACAGAGTATGCTCAGTATCCATACAGAGAAAGCTGAGATGACATTGTACATTTGAAAATATTACCCAGAGTGTCCAACTATATGCATAACCCACATGCTGGAAATCAACTGAATCAGAACATAGATGCTCACTGAATTCAGAAAGCTCCACCATCAAATGAGGAAAGCAGATCATGAACACTGGAGGTCATCCCCTTGACCGTTCCCTGCAGACCATTCAACTCTTGCATGGTGGGATTTCCCTATCTTTCACCTTTAAGCCCTTGCTAGATTTGTAATGCTTGTGGAATTTGTTTTGCAGTCCTGAAAGCAGTAACATTCAGCTTCAGCCAAGGTCAATATCGCTGCCACTCCAATATTGACAGAACTGACAGGCTTTAGGAACTACTATAGCAGTACCTCACAAGTAGCATAACTTGCCAGTTCTGGGAAGCCGTCATCAGTCCAGCTGAAAAATATCATCAGAAACAATAACTGTGGGGGAAATGGATGTTCTTTGAACAAAAGACTGTGGCTTGCTGTGCTGAGGGGGAAATAAAAGAACAGGGCTAGCAAATACTCTCATAGAAAGGCAAGCAATAGAAAAGTTGGTTAGCATGCCCCAATAGCTCTTGTTGGAGTTGTTATTAGTGTCTGTCAAAGTTCCATAGAAGAAAAATTCACGTAGGTGTATGTATTGGAAGATGCTAGAATAATTCTAATAAAATTATATGCTACAAGAAACATTATCTTGAAGAGTCACTATCAGGCGTATGAGATTTATATAAGTTCTGTGTTGTATCTCTAAAATTCTGAATGCCGGTGGCAGCATATTAACCAGGGTCAAAGTCCGGGGATGAAAAATATTGTTCAGTTACCACAAAGCTGTGTCATTTAACTGCTATTAATTTATATCATATTCTATTCATTGTTGTTAAATTTTATTCAAATGTACAAATGTCTTTTCAGCTGAACAATATCTCAATAAGTGAATGAAAAAACTTTAAAAGAAGGAAACAGAGCTCGGAGAGTTCCTTTTTGATAAATGTGACGACAAAATGAAACCACCTATGATCGAGCAGTGGTATCATTATACCACTGTCCTCTGATGGATGGCTTCACAATATTATATTATATTATATTATATTTATCCAAGTATGTCACTATGGGCCTGGACAGACAGGCCAAAATAAAGCTGCTTCGGGTAACTTTGGAGGTATGCTGTTTAAATGGCACATGCATCTTAAGCAGCCAAAAGCTGGGCCAAAGCTGTGCTCCAGTCCTTAAGTCTGCAGCGTGGCTTTGGTGCAGCTTCTGGCCTCTTAGGACACATGCAACATTTAAACAGGATACCTCCACAGTGACCTGAAACAGCTTTATTTTGGCCTGTCTGTCCAGGCCCTAGATCAGTTCTAGGCAGAGTTGGATATTATTTGGCTACACGTTTATATCAACATATGTAAGGAAGGAATGCCAGTACCAGAATAACAAGGATGAACTTTCATACAACTGACTGAGAGAATTAATCAATGTTCATTCAGTATACAAATGAATATTCTTTGTACAAGAACTGAATGCAGATGCATCAAAATTTATGCACAGGGCTAAAAGTGAACTCAATGTGAAATTCCCATGAATTTGGGAGTACAGATGGAGTCTTCCTTCTTCAGAATTCCAAAATCCAAATTATTCCAAAAACCAAAACTTGTTTCATACGTGGCTGAGATGGTGACATCTTTGCTTTCTGATGGTTCATTTTATAGGACCCAAACATTGATTTATGAACAACAATATTAAAGATATTGTTTAACATTACCCTTTAGCTATGTGTATATGCTATACATTAAAGATGCATGAATTTTGTGTTTAGAATTGGGTCTCTTCTTCAAGTTATCACATTATTAGAATACAGGTATTCCAAAATAAAACAAAAACAAAACCCCAAATCCAAAACACTTCTGATCCCAGGCATTTTGGATAAGGGAGACTCAACCTGTATTACCAGCTCTTGCAAAAGGTGCAATTTGTAACTTGGAGATCTTTGCATTTTTTAAATTGCCCTTATATGTGCTCATTTTGACCAAAGAGAGGAGACAATTCTTCATTTCTTTTGTCCATGTCATATAGATGATGTTCTTTGCTCTGTGGCAGGAGTCAGCTCTGTCTTGAATACTGATAATCTACACCTTTGATGTGACACAACATGGATCTCTTTATTATGTATTATTGCTTTATTTGAATTTATATCACCTTGCTATCATTGTAGGCTATTTCAGAATTGGGCTCTATTTTGAATTTGGTGCTATTTAATTTCCTCACCTTATTCAGCAAAGTTTATTACAATCTATTCTTTGTATCCTTTTATTGTCCAGAGCACACTCTCAATGAAGCCCTTTATGAAATTGGAAGAGGAAGGCCCTCTGTCCCAATGATACAACTGGGAATTCCTTTTCAGCAGAGTCCCCCGCCCCACCCTGGCAGATCATCAGTTTGTTTACACCTTCTGGATGGGTCAAGAAGTGGTCCATCTATTTCAGCCCCATATTAATTTGATATGTGCTGATTCATAAATTAGTTCCATCCAATTACTGGATCAAAAAATCTGCATAGAAATTCATACTGAAATGATTTTTTACATTTTGGAGTAGTACAACCTACATTTTGAAAGTAATTTGTTTCAAACTACAGACAGGTACATCTTCAAATGTGGCACATGCTACCATTTGCCACTGTAGTCTTTTTGCTTTCTACATAGGACAAACAGATCAATCTACACAAAAGAATACAGCAAATACACACAAATCTGATGTCAGTAATGGGATGAATGCATACACAACCACAGGCACCAGTTTTCTGGGTTTTGGATGCACTACTTGTTCATCTTCCTAGGGACAAACCATAGCAGATTTAGTGAAACAAAATTTGAGGTGAAGACACTGAGGGACTGAGAGTGTAGTGGTTTGAGTATTGAACTATAACTCTGGAGACAAAGGTTTGAATCCTCTTTTGCCCATGGAAAACCCCTGGGTGACCTTGAACAAGCCACATCGGAGGAAGCTCAGAGAAAGTCAAAGCCAAAGCCAAACCCATCTTGCCAAGAAAACCTTGTTATAGGTTTGCCTTAGAGTCACTGTAAGTCAGAAATGATGTGAAGGCACACAACAACAAGAATGAATATTTAAATAAATAAATGTGTGTGTGTGTCCATCTGAGGTGGACAGTTCTGGGGATTAACACACAGGGTTACAAGACAGAAGAAAAATGGAATGCTCCCATCATTATAGCACAATCGCATGAAGATTTTCACACAATATCATGATCATCTAGTACTTCTCCTGTGAATAACCTGGAATTGTCCCATAACTCCTTATTAACAGGAAAACTCTGTGACTGGTTTGCCAATAGTGCTTCATTTGCACTATTGCGAAAGCGTGGAAGCTAATAATGATGCATTTGCACTATTGTGCAGTGCTATCGGGGAGGTTTTCCCAGACTGCACATTGGCACAAGCAATTTGCTGTCTTTGCTAGGATCATTTTCGGAATAGATTTCTGTCTTATTTTGAGGAAAAGGGCACTATTTTATTTGAACTGGATATATATCATGTTAAATACAGAAATTTCATTTTGTTTTGTTTGGGATGGGACCATATTTTTCAGACTTGTATAGTAACATGATAAGGATGCATGCACAAAACATCCAGTCACGATATACTAACAATACAGAAATAAGACTGGCTTTTGTATGCAGAACGTCCCGGCGTTTTTACTGCTTTGTTATAGTGTGATTGCACAACTGTGCAGAACTATAGATTGCTATAGCATTGTGCTTCTTCTATCTTCTAATAGTGTGATTGTTGTGGAATTGGCCCTAGTGTGATAATCTCCTCTCTTGCCACATTACCGCACTACACTCTTATTATAATGCTGCTATTCCATTTTTCCTGCTCTGGCTGCCTCCTGTTGCATTCTCAGGCTTGTGGTTCAGTGAGGCCTAAGAGCTCTCTGGCTGAGAATTCTAAATGCCCCTCCTTCAACTGAAAGTCCCAGATGCAGTAATCTCTCTTGCTCTCTCTCACTCTCACACATACATTCAATGTGACTTTCTCCCAGATAATGTATGCATTCATATACTATAAAAATCTGTAGTATAAAAGTCTACATGCATGAAGCACCTAAATGTCTTTTGTTAGCCTCTGCCTGAGAGGAAGAGAAATGTTGCACCAAGAGGGGATTTCACACAGGTATGGTTTCTGGAGACTTCATCACTTTTTAGGACACTGATTTTTGATCCTGGCCAGCAAGTAACTTGACTCCTTTTCTGGCCATTTAATCTGGCAATCCCAAGAGCACTTTGGGACTCCCTAACACATAAACTATATTCCCCATCACTAAAGTGTTGGGCCATGAATGCTTGAACATTGTTCCTTGTATCTCCAACATTCAGAAAAAGTTATTTTTGGTGAAGCAGGGGGGATAAAATATGCACTGTTTACTTTAAAAATGTTCTCTGAGTGATATTTTTGAAAGGACTTTAAAATCCTAAAGTTGATCACAACCATGCATATGCTTAAATGCTGATTCAGAATAGCATCATGACATGATTGTCCATCATTATACAAATGCAGCATTAAAGGAACAAATCTTTTAAAACTGTTAAATTGATGTATTACTGCCGTTTATCAAAGCAGTGTTTATACAATGATGTGAGAATAGTAAGTAACAGTAATGCCAGCATAAACCCATCTGTTTCTAGAGAACATTTTCTATCATTGTAATAAATCAACATGGTATAAGAAACGGCATTGCAGACTTCCTCTAATACTAAATGGTAATCTTCAAAACATCCTTTATTGAAAAAAAATCTTTTTGTGTTCTGTTCAGAAAGAAAATGACTCAGAGGGACTATTCATATTTTTCAACAAGCACGATGTCCAGTTCAGTGCTGTTTCAAAATTGCTAGTTCTCAGGCTAGTGTACATATTGGTTTTAAGACATGGGGGGGGGGGAGTTAAGTTTAATTTTCCCTTGCTCTCAAAGTTATATTAACTTTTTATCATCGAGCCGAACTGCTGTCAGGCTAAATTATATATAACTAAAATCTATAAAGTCACCGTACTCTGAAGTAACTCTGAATTTTCCTTTAAGTCATTTTACCAAGGCATTCTTAACCAGCTTGTGTGCTGGGATACATTAGGGTATTGATTTGGCTGCCTCAGAGCTAGAATCTTGATATAAAGGATGTCTGTCCACATTTTAATACTCATGACAGAGATGAAACCAACTTCTCCCTGTTAGAAAGAAGATAACACACTTAAACAAACAGACCTGATGGATATCTGTATGCTGTATGGATAGCAGCATGATCAGACATCTTTCTGTAGTGAAAAGTGGGGAAACGAGTGAGATGGGAATATCTACGCTCCAGGTACAAAGGGTCAGTGTTCAATCAGCCTTTGACAAAATAGCAAGGGACCAAGTTTAAAAAGTGTTTCTCTTCAAAGTTCTTTGTTCAGAACTTGTTCCTTTGTCACAGACACAGGCCAGAAAGCATGCACATCTCAATATCCATGTTTTGTGTGTGTGCATGCACATGCACCCTTGTACTGTTCAGAACATAATGTCTATGATGTTTTCATTCTCCTCCTATGCATACCTACTCTGAGTTCTAGGGAGAACAGTAAGGATTGGGGAAGTAAGGGATACTCATAAATATTCTATACAAAAGGTGTTGCATTAACTTTTCTGAAGTTAAAAATCCAGATAAATATGGTTGCTCCTCATTCTATGCACAATCCTTTCTAAGAGGATTGTTGTTGTGTGTCTTTAAGTTGTTTCTGACTTATGGTGATCCTAAGGCAACCCTTTAATGGGATTTTCTTGGCAAGTTTCTTCTGAGGGGGTTTGCCATTGCTGTTCTCTGGGACTGAGAGAGTGTGACTCACCCAAGAGCACCCAGTGGGTTCAATATGCTTTTTTAAAAAGGCTTGTCTGGCGGCAAAGAGTTCTTGGCGGCTGCTACTAGGCTATGGAACCCACTGCCAAAGGAAGTTCAGTTGGTCCACATTCTGTTCTCTTTTGCTGGCAGGCAAATATCTTTACAAACAAAACAAAACATGACTTTGGCTTTTAATTCATTAGTGCAGAAGGATTTTTTTAAAATGAGCTTTGCTATACCTCTTTTATGTTGCTTTGAATATTTTAAGTTGTTTTAGCACAATGTTTCAATTCAACTGTTTGTTTAACTTTAAAAATGTTTGCATTATGTATTGTTTTAACTACCGGTATATTATGTTTTAAGTTACACTGCAAACTGCTTTGGGGCTCAGGAAGGAAGGAAGGAAGGAAAGAAGGAAAAGTAAGTAAATGGAAACTATTTTTTTATATCGAACTCTACTTATAAAAGTGTTTGTATGTTTAGATCTTCCAGTCTATATATGAACAGCTAGTGAAAAAAACATATTGCTGAAAGAGTCTGAGGGAATAAAGGCAATATGTGGGAAAAGGCAGAACCTAGAGTTTAAAGTTCCCAATCAAAACCAAACCTGGAGGGAATCACACTTATTCAGTACACGTTTGTATGTAGCACGTGTGTGACTCCAGACGGGTGATTTTTACACTGTGCAGTTATAGCACTGTGATTTCACTTTGTCATTGTTCTGTCCTATGGAATCCTTTTATTTCAACTTTGAATATTTAGTATGATCAACCAGAACTCTCTTCTAGTGCCTTAGGAAACTACAATTCCAGTGGCTGTTGCCACAGTGGGTAAAGTGGAAGTAATTCATCTGATCAGTTTCCTTCTGCTGAAACCAGTCCCTTTTCCTCTCAGTAAGGAAGGAGCTATGGGGGAAGAGGAAGAAGATGTGGGTATGAAAACACTACATTTGCAGAAAAAGGACACCTTCAAGATGCCCCCCAGCCTGTAACATACTCAAATGGAAATCAATGGGAAGGAGGTAAAGAATAAACAATAACCAAGCAAGGGTAAGTGGGGGTGGGAATTGCTTCGAATAATAATAATAGGTTTTATTTCTAGGCAAACCAGTTGCAGAAATGTGCATTATGGGAAGGACTCTGGGTAAACAGACCCAGAATCCACATGAACCTAGATAACTCTATTCCAGAGCTAGGCATTTGTGTGGGAACCTTTTCCAAGACAAAAAAATCACGACCTCCGGAAGCATTCTGACTGATTTGCATCCCATCTATCATTCCTTTCAGGCACACACAACACACAACAAGCTTTATTAGGTTGTGGGCTGTCGCTGAGAGCTTGCAGAAGGCTCACATATGAGGAATGGAAGGCTTACACACAACACATAAGGAGTTTCTTCCTAATCATCTACTTCTGCTGCCCAGGCTTATGCAGCAAGAAGGCAGAAGAGTTGTGATACTGGTGGTTTGCTCACTTCCTTGTTCCTAATGGTTCCCCCACTCCTTGTTCAAGATGTTTTGGTGTACTGGTATTATACAAGAACAACACAGAGACCTCTTTATTTTGAGCAGGTGAGCCCTGGCATCAGTGTTGCTGAGATGAAATGGGCATCTAGGCTTTAAAGCCACCTCAACCAATAAAATCAAATCTTCTATCACCAGGCATCCTGCGATTTGTCTCCATTTGTGGAGAAACATAACAATCTCACAAGACTTCAGTCTTTTTTCTGGGAGCAGACCACTCTAACCTTTGTCCTTTCAGAAACGATCAAATTTATGGAGATACAGGAACAAAAGAAATATGTGACAGGTAAAAACTCCCACTGCCACATGCCATTCTAGCCTAGAAAAGGAGGTCTGGTGACCCAAAGTCAAATGTGCTATAGATACTTTGATCCTATCCAGAATTTAATATACCCTCCAAAATCCTGCAGAGCATGGATGGCTTTTGATCAGTTTGTCTTCTCCCCCCATCAGACTTTGTACAGAATGCTACCTAGGCATGGAAGTGTACTCTCATTTACTCCTGCTAAAACATGAAAGGGAATATGAAATATGTGCCACAGACCAAGACTGAGATAAATCACTTTCAATAGGCTAAGGCAATTATTCATAATGGCATAATGTCCAAATTTTTCTTTCCCTACATAAAAAGTGAGAGTCCTCAGAGCCTTAAGCTATGCGTAGCCAAGTCACAGTTGATTTTTCCTGGTGCGGTTTGCCACTGAAGGTTTTCTGGCTAGCCTCCAGACCCATTCCAACTTAGCTGCAGGGAACAGATGTTTCACCTCATTCCTCCATCTCTCACCTGGAAGATAAGTGTAATGCTGGTGCCCATAATCAAGCTGTTGCCTGCCAGCAGAATAATGATGGCATATGGGAGGTATGTCACTGCTCATCAAATAAACTCACTGAATTGGTTTGCGTTGTTTCCCTGGAACATCTAAAAGGTATGAAAATACTTGTAATAAATTCTTAGTCATCTAGAAAACTCACAAATGTCACTGTAATCTGAAAACTAGTATTCTCAGAAGCACAGAGATACAGAGAAAACACAAATCTAAAGGTGTCAGATTCAGAAGATATGGCTCTGGAGCTGACACCCTAAATCAGTGTCCTGGGCTCCCTAGTTTTCTACGTGTTATCTCCTATAGGAGAAGGTTTCGGCTTCTCTCTTGTCCAAATAGAAAACTATTTAGAAATCATTCTCCTTCCCTTGTCAATAGACCTGAATTGGGTCTGTTGGATATAAACTAATTAAAGAGGGAGCAAATCTTTTGCTTGTTATAAAATCATGTTCCTGAAATCATATATCATTGATAACTGCAAGGGCCAAAGAAAGCTACCATGGTGTAGTAAACTGAGTGTTGGACTAAAGCTCTGGTGACTAGGTTTTGAATGCCTACTAGACCATGGAAACCCACTGGGTGATTCTGGGCAAGTCACACTCTCTAAGCCTCAGAGGAAGACAAAGGCAAACTTCCTCTGAACAAATCATGCCAAGAAAACCCTTTGATAGGTTCACCTTGGGGTTGCCATAAGTCAAAAGCACACAACAAGAACTACACGTAGTATGGACTGAAAGCACACAAATGTGTACATTTGAGCATTATCTTCAAACACTGCACATCTGGCCTTTTCATTCATTCATTCATTCAAGCAGATTACTGCATTACTTTTACTCCTGTCATAGTTGCAGGATATAACTTTAAGAAGGTGGATCTTATTGCATTCACTCATTGTCAGGCAGCAGGCAGCCCCTTTGAGGCCTGGTCTTCTTCCACAGCTTTTCAAGAATGGGAAAATCCCATTCATGAAATCCCATTCCCGGGATAGATGTGAGAGAAGCCTGGAGAAGCCCAGGTTGCAAATGGGCTGCCTGCTGCCCAGCAATGGGTGAATGCAATAAGATCCACTGTCTTAAAGTTACATCTCACATCTATCCTGGGAACAAAAGTAATGTAATAATCTTCTAATACCTTTTTTCTTGCACAGGACCCAAGGTGGTCTAGACTAAGGAGAACATTACCTTATATTAGACTATTTCTCTGTCCAGCATAGTGCTGTCCGCTCTGCAGTTCTCCAGGGAATAAAGCCTTCCATGGAATCAGGCAGACTCTTCCTACTTGATGTTGTAATTCAAACATGGGGCTGCCTAGGACCACTATTGTTGTTGTTATTGGTAACTGTCTTTAGGTCAACCATTATTTAAAAATAATTCATTCATTTTTTTAAAAAAAAAGTTAGCCTATTTGTCATCATATATTATTCATTTATCTATATTTTTTTTTGTCCTGCACTTCCTCCAAATTACTCAGCACAGAATCACCCAGTGGGCTTCCATGGTCTAGCAGGCATTCGAACCCTAGTCTCCAGAGCTGTAGTCCAACACTCAGACCACTACACCACAGTGGCTTTCTGTGGCCCTTACAGTCATCAGTGATATATGGATCTTAAGAAACCCATTTCATCTGCACAGCTACCTCGTGAAGTAGGTTTTTACCTAGCAAACTAAGATATTACAAAGGTATGCAAACCCAATTCCAGTTCGCAATCCCTTCCCTCATATGAGAAAGAAACAACTATTATCCTAAGATGGAAGGGTCACACTGACAAAGATGTCATGACATATTGTTGTAAAATGTCTTGAGGGAAGAATTGTAGCCTATTGATGAAATTAATATAGGTGGCTTTCCGTCTCCAAGCTAGTGAGTCAGAAGGTGTTAGCTGCATAAATAAAGAAAGCTAGAGCTGGTTTACTAGAATTGTACGTAAACAATTCATTAAAGGATGAAGCAATCCCATGTAACCTAAGAAGAACAATTGAGCTTTAAAAAAGCTGGACTGTGTTCCATTTGGATACTGTGGAGGGTGTCCTATATTCTCAAACATCCTAAAGACAGTATACCCATACATCAAGATTGATAATTATGTTCAAAACTTCATCTCTTGTTTTCTTTCCTTTGTTCTCCCCTAACTTGCTAAAACTTTCTTGTGCACACCCAACTCTGGACATTTTACCTCAGAATTTATCATGTGGTGACAGGTTAGAATTAAATATAGTACAGGCACAAGGTCATCTATGGAAGTTGAGTGTGTTTTTAAAGCTGAAAACACCCACTAAAACCTGATGTGACGTACACCCGTAAGCCAGTCTGAAGTGGATGGAAAAAGGAGCAAATTTAATCCGCTCCTGGTGGCAGCCCATTTGGAACTGTGGCAGCAGCTCGCTTTGAGAGTGATTGCTGTGGTCCAAGGCCAATCACAGCTTGATCCCAGGCCACTCCTAGCCATCTGTCTGCTTTGGGCCACTGACACCAGGTGATAACACAATCTTGGAACTAGTGTAGGAGTAAAGTACCTCACCTAAGGGACTAGTGCTATACCAGAGCTATTGGGATATTATTGACAGGGTCTTCCATCAATGACTAATCATACTTCAAGGCAAGGCAGCAATAAGAGGGAGATGGTGTTGTGCAGTAGGTATGACCAAAGTAATTGTTATATAATTTGTAAGGCAGTATAGAAACCTTGTGTGATAAAGTCCTAAGACATGAACCAAGAATTCCAAGAAAAGAAATTCCACCTGAACATTAGGAAGAATGTCTTGATGGTAAGAACTGTTCAATAGTGGAATGGATTGCCTTGGAGGATGATGGACTTTTCTTCTTTGGAGGCTGGATGGCTATCTCTCAGCTTTAACTGTGTATTCTTCGTTGGCAGTAGGTTGGACTAGATTACCTTTGTAGCCTATTCCATCTCTTAAGATTTCATGTCAGTTTAGAACTATACTTCACTCTGTAAATATTCTCTTCATGCACAATTGCTATCAGGCTCCCACCTCCCCTACCCAGATTTCGGTAAATGAAATTAGTATGAAACTACTTGAATGATCAGTGTATAGGTCTGCTTCTTCTGAGTTTTCATTCTAAAACCAAGGTTTTATGTGCAGTCCTTGAACTCATAAACACCTACAACCACTAAGAAAGAGTAAACTAGATTTAAAGCATATACCACTAACCAACAAGATTGCAGCCCCACATTCATGTACCTTTTTGTAACTCATGATTGTAGGAATCATAGAATCATAGAGTTGGAAGGGACCTCATGGGCCACTACATACTACCCCCCACTCAGTGCAGGATCTCCACCTAAATCACTGCAAACAAGTTTAATATTGTATGTCTGACCATGTTTTACTGCATCACACAGCATTTTCGCTGAGGTGCCTATATGGTGCATCAGTATATGGAAAATGGCAGCATCATTGCACATAGCAGCAGAATGACAACATTTTTTGTACTTGCAAGGCTACCACAGGAAGTATTCGCTCTCATTCTCCATTCAGTTGTCTAGCAACGCTTTTTGTCCAGTAATTGAATTGAATCAACTCCTAGACAGCCCCATCATTTGAGTGCTCTGAAGATGTATTACACTAATATATTGTCGGAATGACAGTGCTATGATGATACATTAGTGTAATACATCTTCAGAGCTTTAGCACTGTCCAGAAATAATAGGGATTGTATTGGATAGAATTCAGTTATGGTACACACACATGCACCCCCACACCCCCACACAGATTCTCCATTAGCAGATGGGAATCTATTAATGTGGAATGTGGGTTCTCGCAGCATTGAAGAGGAAGAAAGCTAGCCCTGAAACACAAACTGTCCATATCACCAAAAATGACATAAAAATTCTTGGTGTATTATTAATTTTTAATTTTTTCCATTTTCAGGACAATAACTGCCAGAATTTACTTTTGCTTTTTAACTTGTCTTGTATTTAATGACAGAAATTTTATGGTACTACAACTCCCTCAGTTGTGAACCTCTTTGTAGGATAATGAAGCTCTTAAATATTACAAAATATTTTCCTGAAATCACAGCAGTTTTATACATTGATTCAGGGCCTGAGGGTGGTGGGGTGTTTTTTTTTGCCATTTAGCTTTCAGGAAGGTTCTTAGAGACAGGAATCAAGAGACAGAGACTTTCATTGGGGTCAGGGCTACTTACACTAGAATTCTTTAGAGGTCTTGCAGTTCAGCTCAGAACCGAATTTGGTGGTTCACATCTGAGCCCAATTCAATCTGTATCAATCTAGATTCAAACCATTCTGAACTGTCCCTCAAATCTGAATTGAAATTTGGAACACCAAGTTGTCAGTCCTTCCAAACTGACTCGTAATGGCATACTTTCTAACATTCCACACATCAAAACTAGGACATGTGAAGCCAAGCAACATCATGAGATGAAGATGGCAAACATTATCAATGAAGAAGAACACACAACCAAGGAGAGACAGCAGCACTTTGCTTTTGCCTGAATCTACAGGGAAGAGAAAATTTCTGACCCCTTCACTGCTGAGTTAACTGAGTGCTAACTACCTTGTACCTTGAACTCAGTTTGCACCAATGGAAGTAATCTGAGGGCAAGGAAGGAAGTGGGAGATAGAAACTGGGACATTTTAAAAGCAGGTGAAAAAGTGGGACAGTCGAGGATTAATCAGAACTGTCCTTGCCAAATTAGGATAGTTGAAGGATATGGAATGGGAAACCTACAATAATATTTCTTTATTCATACATAAAATTTGGAGACATTGTAAGTGAAAAGGGGGGGATTTACCCTGCCAAATTTCTGCTACATGACAACAAGGATGTTGTCATCTGCAAAGTTTACTTTTAAAAAAATAACCCAATTTTTGAAAGTTATTGACTACTCAACTTGCTGCTTTTCTTTTCTGATACTATTCTGGTAAAGCAAGGGTGGGCAAAATGCATCCCATATGCAGGTCTCCCTCCAAAGGTGTGAAAAAAGAAGGGAAAGCTACTGGCTTCAATAAGCTACTGGATTGTTAAACATCCACATATATACTGAGAAAACAGAAAAGCTGTTTTAGAGGAGAGACTGCCACTACAATTTTGTCACACACATGTCCCCAGACTTGTGCTCACCTTTGTTTTTGTGGAAGAAACAGGAAACATTTATATAACTTTCACTCATATAAATCCACCCTTGCAACAGACTCTTAAGAGTTGTTATGAAAACAGAAATCACATGCAAACCAACACAACTACATTCTTAATACATGTACATGTGAGGAAAAAAGGAGAGGTGCAACATGGGGGGGGGGATAATTTTGATTCAAAAGGACCCTCCTCATAATAATACCTTACAAATGGAGATAACTTCACTAGGTCTCAGTGTTCTTGGAATATTCATGCCTTTACAGGAGGGATCAGCAAAGTGTGTACTTCGGATAGTGTTGGATGGCAGTTCCCAGGCTTTTCTGCTGTTGGTTAAGTTGGGTAGGGCTGCAACATTTATAGGCTGCATGTGACTACCTCTGTTTTAAGGCTAGTTACCAACTTCTCATTGAATGTTGATAGAATCACAGCATTATAGACTCAAGGAAGGGGGCTCATGGGCCACCAAATCCAATCCCCCTGC
Source organism: Sceloporus undulatus (assembly GCF_019175285.1). NCBI lineage: Eukaryota > Metazoa > Chordata > Lepidosauria > Squamata > Phrynosomatidae > Sceloporus > Sceloporus undulatus. Next base: position 93,127,591 of record NC_056525.1, read on the forward strand.
TGAGTGCAAGATCTCCAGCTAAGGTATTCCCAGCAAGTAGGTGTCCACTTGTGGCATTGATTGAGTGTGGTGTGACACAGCATTCATCATGAATCTCGTCACTCAAGCAGTACTTGTGTGAATAATTATTACAGGAAGTGAAGTTTGGTTACAGGAGAGTCAGTGTGTCATGCTTATCACACACTGATATATACTTAGTACAAACTTGTCTCATAATTATCATGAGCATCGGGGAATGAAAGAGCAGTCTAGTAAGTTGTGTCATGTCCCCATAGCATTTCCACCTGATGATTTATCTTGGATTAACCACAGATAATACCATAATATGTTATTATGACCTTTACGGTTATCATCTAAGAGAAGGAAACACTAATCAAACCTATGACCCGAGGACCTCACTGCCACCATCCATGCTTGTCAAGGCCTCAGCAGACGAACCTCTGGTTTAAATGGTGAGGCCAGTTCTGTGCACACTGTGCTCCACCAGAAAAATCCATTGCACAGGCTCGAAGGATACATCCAATCTCCGAAAAAGCCCTGTAGTGATAGACAAGGGATGAAACGGCAGGTGTAAAGATGCACTGGAAGCCATAGACCCCATCCTGCCTGCAGGCGCTTCAGGACTTTGGTTGCTTGAGACTGACCCGGGACATGACAGTCTTGTTCGGAAGCATCCTGAACAACCAAGCAGCCTTTTTTTTAAGGAGAGTACTGCTTGCTCCCTATGGAGAGGGGCCTGAAAAGGTGGCCTAACGAAAGCTCATCCCCATCTACCCAGTTGGCTAGTCACAGCCAACGGGCATCTTCTGATGCAGCTGAACAAAGACAAAGAAAGAAACAAAGGTATAACCAGCCCTCAAAGGTGCAAATAGACTAAACACCTGTGTTTTTTTTTTTGTGGGTTTTTCGGCTATGTGGCCATGTTCTAGAAGTTTTCCTGACGCTTGCATGTTGGAACATCAGAAACCATGCAAGATTCTGCAGATATGGACGTCCTGAGCCTCGTACTGCTCTAATAGCCCATGAACTGTCACGACTTAACATTGAATCGCTGCTCTTGGTGAAGATCGTCTTCATGAGGGAAGGCAGCTCTAAAGAACCGGTGCCGGCACACATTTACTGATCTGGCAAACCCAAAACTGAAAAAACATCTTTCAGGTGTAGGCCTATGATCAAAAATTCCATTGCTCCAAACTCGAAATCTTGCCAACAGGACACTCTGATCGCATTATCTCCTTACACCTTTCCACTGTTGTTCTCTTCAGTATATATGCCCCACTATGCAAGCCGACCTTGTGGGAGAAAGACAAATTCTACTCAGACTAGCCACCTCATACAAAAAGTCACTGGAGAAGATAAATCATCACCTTGGTGACTTCAGTGCCAGAGTAGGAAAGAACTTTGAAGCCTGGAAAGTGTTTTAGGCAAGCATGTGTGTTGGAAACTGTAATGATAACGGTCGTCTTCTGCTGAGTTTTTGTGTGAACAGGAGCTGACTATTCACAAACACATCTTTCAGCAGAAAGATAGCTTGAAGACAACTTGGATGCATCCCCGCATTCTCACGCTATTCAACATATGACACAACAACTGATGAAAAAGAAATTGGACATAGCTCCCACTTTGGAAGAGACCCTTAAGGACATACAGCAGATGAAAAATGGCAAAGCTGCCGGGACTGATGGAATTCCACCTGAAGCTTAGAAATACGGAGGTCATATACTATATGCTAAACTCCATGAGCTCCTTGTGAATGCGGGAAAAAGGTGAACTGCCATCAGATCTTCGAGATGCATCATCATCACCCTGTTAAGAAAAAGGAGCAAAATCCGATTGCTCAAACTATCGAGTATAACATTGCTCTCCGTTGCTGGAAAAATCCTTGCAAGGATGCACCTGAACAGTTAGTTCCTGCGATTGTAGAAGACTTCTTCCTGAAAGCCAATGCGCTTTAGAGCTATAGGGCACTAAAGTATGGTATTTGCCTTAGACAACTGCAGAGAAATGTAGAGAGCAGAACAAAGGACTCTATGGCGGGTTACATACCGCCATTTGGGACGTCCTCAGGACGTCCCAGTTTAAAAAAGGGTCTCTTCTAGATGCCCCTACTCCTGTTACGGACTCTGTCCGTAACAAATGCGGGCCGTTCCACACGGCCCCGCCATCTTGATGTAACGGACACTCTGCATCCGCCACGTCACGCCCCAGAAATGACGCCACGAGTGCGCGACTAGTGCCTCCGCCATCTCTTCCGGGGAGCAGAAGGAGGCAATTTTACGCTCCTTCTTGGCAGCGTCCGGAAACCACGCCGTTTGGCTGCTGCGGTTCCCGGATGCTGCAACCGGCGTGGTGCGAGACGGCCCTTCTGGGCGTCTGTAACGCCATATGTAACATTGTCGATCTCACCAAAGCCTTCGACACTGTGAGTAGAAAAGCTCTGTGGCAGATCCTGGAACAACTAGGTGCCCCCCCCAACATTCCTCAAAATGATTCCCTGCTACATGAAGGCCAGCAAGGTCAAGTCAGATATGGCAATGCTCTTCAGAGGCCTTTCTGTAGTAACCAACGGAGTGAAACAAGTTGTGTTCTCGCTCCAACTCTATTTAAATTTTCTTCAGCATGAGCTTCAAAGGGCTATGGCAGATCGACTGAAGAAGGACAGCTTATATATGCTACTGTACTGATGGTAGCCTGTTTAACTTAAGCCGTCTGAGGGCTTGCACTAGACTCTAAACTTTAGTCCATGAGCTGCTTTTTGCTGACGATGCGCCCTCATTGCCCATACAGAGCAGCTCTGCAGCGCCTAACATCTTGTTTTGCTACCGTGCAGAGCTCTTTGGGCTGGAAGTCAGCCTGAAGAAAAGGAAGTTCTCCACCAGCCAGCACCACGGAGAATACTACCATCCTCATGTCACGGTAGGCAAATCTGTGTTAAGTCCCTTCAGCACTTTACCTACCTGGGAAGTATAATCTCCTCAGATGCCAAGATTGAAAAGTGATCGATCACAGATTAGCAAAGGCATATAGTGCATTCGGAAGGCTTCACAAAGAGTCTGGAGTAACAACCACTTGAGGCGAAGCACAAAAATCATGTGTATAGAGCCATGTTACTGTCTATTCTCTTTTAGGGTCTGAAACATGGGTCACCTATCGCCAACAGCTCCTCAAACACTTTCATCAGCACTGTTTACGCACAATTCTAAATATACACTGGACTGATATGTGACAAATGTTGCTGTCCTTGAGCAAGCAGGATCACACGCATGAGCCCTGCTATTGGGACGCAGCTGCGCTGGGCAGGACAGTTTCTAGGATGAAGGACCATCGCCTCCCAAAAATAATACTCTACGGTGAACTCGCCACGGGTCAGCGTAGAGGGCGCCCCAAAGAAGAGATACAAGGACTCCCTGAAACAACATCTCAGACTGGCCAAATCGATCACCAACAATGGTCTGCCCTGGCCTCGCATTGGGAGGCATGGAGACACATTATCTACGATGCTGCAGCCTTTTCACAAAATTCACACCAAACGAATCTTGAAGAGAAAGACACACAGAAAGAAACCACAACTTGGAAACATCACCCAAGGAAGACATTTGCTTTCTGCAACCGGACCTATTTATCTCGGATCGGCCTTTTTAGTCCTCAGTGCACTTGTGAAGTGTGGGATGAGTCCTTCCTGAATCTTCGTTCATAAAGAAAACCTAGAGATGCTTTATATGAGTCAACTGCTTGTCTTCAGTTGTAGTCAGCTCACCACATTAGTGAAGTACATCAATGATGGTGCTGTTAAGGAAAATTCCTGTTTTGTAAAGATCTGAAACAAATCCAACTGCAAAGGTGTATACCGCTGCTGAAGACCTCTTACACACTGATCTAGATATCAAACTAGTGTACCATGATGGGGCACCTAAAATGGTTGGAAATAAATTTGGCTTTACTGCATAGATAAGAAAAGAAAAGGGATTCCAGACTTTCATGTTCCCATTGTTTTCTTCATTGGCATGCTTTACATCAAAAACATAGCCTCCAAATTTGAAAAAAGTCCTTAAAGACTTGTGTGAAGAACATCAACTCGATCAGAGGCATCCTCTGACCATCACATCCTCAAATTATTTTGTGAGGATTGAGAGTGAACATTCAGTTTCACTTTTCACAGAGGTCTGTTGGTTGTCATGAGGACAAGCTTTACATGCTTCTTTGAACTGCAAGAAGAATCAAAAAATTTTCAGAAGGGGCTGAATGTGACTGCTCAGGGCACTGAATCATAGGAATTCATCAAATGTTGGTTTACTCAGCTGACATTTTCACCTGTATGATGACCTAAGTGTTTCTCTTCCAGAAAAGAATTGTGAAAGTTGATGCCTTCAAGAAAAAAATTACATCTTTGTGTTGAAGGTGGAAGAAGCAGTCTTTCAAATTTTAATTCACTAGAAGGTGGTTGCTGATGCTGGTCCATAACTCTACTGTGCATGGTTCATTTGAAAAGGTTGTCAGATTCATTTGAGGTATTTTGCTCATGCAGAACGGAAGAATCAGAAGAACATCACCTCAGTGCACCTCTTCCCTGGAAAACATTCCCATCCATATACTCCAACCATTTTAATTCTCTCGTGAAGGTAATTTTCCATCTTCTTTTCTAATACTTTTTCAATAATTTTGTTTCATATTTTCAAAATCATTTCTTTTCATAATCCTTTCTTCACTTTCAGTTTACATGTTAATTTATCATGATCATTATTTGCCAGACTTTTTATACCAATCCTCCAGTTCCACATTTATTTTTGATTTCCAACTTCTTGCTATAATTATCTCGCTGCTGTAAGCAAATTTGTTACAAGATTTCTTTCTTCTTTTTTTCATTTTACATCATTATACAGTGGTAACAATACTATATCTGATTTTCTATCTATTCTTATATCCATAATATTTTCTATTTCTAAAATTACTGTTTCCCAATGTTTTTACATATTTATATTACCACCACATTTGTATATATGATCCCACATCATTACATCCTCTCCCACAATATTTTGAATTATTCTTATCTTACTGATATCACTGATTTGTGCACAAATCGAGCTCTTGAAATGTAATTTTAAAGCAAAATGTAAAGTGGAGTTCTGGTATGCAGCACTTGATATGTTTCCAAAATTTGGTGAAAAAGCATAAAATATGCCACAACATACTAGTGTGAATCTGGATTCAAGTCTCTTTTGTCAATCAAGACAAAATCTAGGAATCACCTGGTTCCACTGGCAGACCTGCAGATTGCAGTCAGCAAGAAATTTTCACATAATGACAAAATCATAAATGAAAAGGAGGAGCAAAGAAATAAATCAAAATTCACAGTTCCATGTTTTACTGTTTACAATTTTTCTGAATAAATTAGAATCTAATTGCTCAATTTAGATTTGTATTTCATGTACTGAGTTAAAAATTTATTTTTTTAAGTTCAGTTTTGTTCACCTGCAGTAATATATGTTGTTCAACGGATGGCTCAAAAATTAGACGTTAGACTTCTTCATCTTCATATGTGATATTACTTTTGTAGGTGGTGTGAATATTAATAAAACATTTCCTAGAGGTGTGGGTCATAGAAAAGATTGGGAACTACTGCTTTAGACTATGCCCCTCCTGCCCTGGGACATATGTAAAATCTCCTAACTGACCTAATAGAAAACAATGACAAAATCCAGTTTTTACATAACTGGTTGCTAGCGATACATCTCCTTCTCATTTATGATTGCTGCACAAATGTACACTACCATGAAACCTTTAGATATAAACAGTTTACAAATACTCATTAATAAATAGATAAAATTCTGAACCTGTCCTTGCTTCATTTTTTTAATGTGAAAATATCTGGGGGATTATTGGAGCCTTAAACTCATTCACTATTCCTTGCTTCATTTTTCTACATGGAAGTAACTGGAATTATTAGCAAATACTAATTTGGCAGCCCTTAGCTGACTTAAATTCAAACACTCCTCCTTATATCTTTCCCTCTAGGTATCTCTATTAGCTACTTCTAAATGCACAGTGTGGATCTTTTCTCTCTTGGCAATGGACTGGATTACAAAATGTCTCCTTTACTGCCATGGATGCCTGAGTTAAGATCATCTGATTCTACCAGCAATGAGATGCTTTTTATGCATCTGTGGAAAGAGGATTCTTAATTCCTGTAATAGGCATTGATTCCACCCTTGAACTTCCTATCGAATTAATGATCGGTCTAATTTAGCATCAAATAAAAATCGTGCTGCTCATTTCCTTCACATAAATGAGAGAAAGCACCAAGCAAGCACAAAGATATGTATATCTATATCTGCATCATCTATATCTTTCTCATAAGAAATTCAGTATTGCCATTATCAAAGTAAACTGGCCATGATTTTTTTTTTCATTCTCATTACCGACAGGGAAGATCCTCACTATTTTAGCATAAAAAAGGCCTGAAGTGAACCACCTAATATCATATTGTTTGGAAATCACCAACCATTTCTCAAATGTACTTGCTATTGTTGCACACACCTATCATTTTAAAATATACTATAAGTACCCAAACTCTGCTTTGGGTGCACATGCGCAGCTCCTGTTTATGATTTCTTAGCATCAGCTTCTAAGGAATTCATTCTGATAGGTCAAAAATAACATCTTCCAACAAGAATGTCCTTCCAGTTTGCTAGGACTTCCAAGGCTTCCTATATAACAGGGTGAATGGTCATAAATCAGGCATGAAACAGTGAGGATACTGCAGAAGTGATGAATGCACAGAAATTTCTGGACAGTTATGGGAGCAAACAGTAGAAGGAGAATGACAGTAATATTTCAGGTGTGGAGAACATTTATGTTTCCTGTTGTCTATGTTCTTAATGTCATTGATACTTAATATCTTTATAGGCTGTCAAACACAGTTAGAACTACTTGGGGGTACCTCTCTCTGTCTCATTCAGGAAAACAGGAAGGCTTGATATGTTAGAAGAAGAAATATTAGAATTGGAGAAAACGATCTCTTGGTTTTCTTGTTAGGCAGCCTAATCTTGTGCAATTTCTTAGGGAGGAGGAGGTAGGATATACATCCATTTCTAATAAGACCATTTTTCTAGATGATGCAATAAAGTACAGTATATGCTCATGTATAAGTTGACCTTATGTATAAGTCAAGGGCAGGCTTTGTGGCCAAAATTATGGATTTTGATATGACCTGCAGATAAGCCGAGGGTAAAACTTTGTGACATGTAAGAAACAATGTAAAGGACAAAGCAGTAAAAATGATGCCAAAAATTTTACTAAAATCTGGCAGGCATAACGGTTTTGACTCACGCTAAAGGTTGGATGGATGAAGAGGAACTGTGGTAAACGTGAGATGTGTGGGGCAGATGACCAGGTGTGGACAGGGTAAAGAAAATGCACACATGTCTACTGTCTCAGTGTTCCTTTGAGGACAAATTCCAAAGAACTGTCATCACTGCTGCCATCATTTTATCACTCAGGCATTAAAAAATGCCAGACATGGCACCATGGTAGAGAAAATAGAAGGGATCAGTGCTTTTTTAAAAGATTCTCCCAGGATGGACTAAGTGCTCACCTTTTATCACTCTACTTAAAGAAGGAAATGGGCTCTTTTTTATCAGTTAAGGTACAATGGATAACCTGTGCATAAGTAGATTTATTTTTTGGGATTATGTTTTGACTAATTTTTTTAGACCTATACGGTATACGGTATATGATATATGGTAAATCTTGTTATCATTTAGGTCTTTCACACACTTTAGGCAGTCCAGTTTATAGAGACCTGATTCTTTCATTCAGAATGAATGAGTGAAAATAGCACTTTATTTTATTAGCCTCACAATATAAGGCTGAGCAATTTGAACAAATAAGTATAAAGGTAAAATGAGTGCAGATAATAAGGGGCTGCTAGTTAATGTGATCTTTCAGTCTAGAGATGCCATGTACTGAATCTGCAATTCCTGGATCTTACATACAAGATGTGCTCCATGTCCACTGATTTTTGTACATCAAATTTCTTAATAGAAATAGGAATGGGAATGGAAAGGCTGAAAGGAGTCATTTGTGGAGAAAAATGTTCTGCATATTCTCCAGGATGCTCAAACCATTTCTGATTATACATTTTCCACCCTTGATTCACTGACTGATCTCTGTTGCACAGGATCCTCTAACTGAAATAAACAACTCCTTATTAACCTTAACAGAGAAGAGTGAGTGTTGGTGGAATGAAAAGAGAGATCCAGATGAGTGATAAACTGAACTGAATAGCTCATAAGATTACATGGCTGATTTGGGGCAATCTTATTAAATCTAACAGTTGTGAGACCAGTTAGATTGCCACTATTTCCAGACAACATTCAACTGATGGGCTTTGTAGTAGATGTAAGAAAAAGGCCCAGGCTGGAGGCAGGCAACTTTAAAAGGACCAAAAGAGTCCTTTTGAATTTTGAAATAGCCAGTGAATAGGGTGTTCCTCTAAATTCAACGTTGACAACTTCCATGCCTTATTCCATAAATCCCATGATCTGCCCCCACCCTAATGCCTCAATCAATAAGTCAATTAATGGTGATGCAACCAGTTAAATGACTGTGGTTGTCAGCATTGATCATAGTAAATTATTTTCCCCATTTGTAATGTTTAATGTTCTCAAACTAATTTCCAAACCGGAATGGATCCCCCGCATGAAGGAAGGGCAGACTGTATATTGCAAGGGATAGTTTAACTTCTTTTTTTGGCATAACTGTAACTGTTTAGCTTCTTTAGTTTTCCTTTATTGAGGTGTGGCCTCATTAATGGTAGATAAGAACTACCTCGTGGTTCAAGTGCTGGTTCATGCTGGGCCTCAGGCTGTTTCTTTGTGCTCTACTACTGTTGAGGCAATGACAAGTGAAGTGGAAGGAGAATGTGTTTTGCATCCCAGGCAAGCAATCTGTAGCATACAGAATTTTAAAGTAACTAAACATTAAATCTTTTTTTTTT
>NC_056525.1:93136685-93139147 GCF_019175285.1 Sceloporus undulatus
GAAGAAAGAAATCTTGTAACAAATTTGCTTACAGCAGCGAGATTAATTATAGCAAGAAGTTGGAAATCAAAAATAAATGTGGAACTGGAGGATTGGTATAAAGAAGTCTGGCAAATAATGATCAATGATAAATTAACATGTAAACTGAAAGTGAAGAAAGGATTATGGAAAAGAAATGATTTTGATGAAATATGAAAAAAATTATTGAAAAAGTATTAAGAAAAGAAGATGGAAAATTACCTTCACGAGATGAATTAAAATTTTGGTTGGAGTATATGGATGGGAATGGTTCCAGGGAAGAGGTGCACTGAGGTGATGTTTCTTCTGAATTCTTCCGTTCTGCATGAGCAAAATATCCTTCAAATGAATCTGACAACCTTTTCAAATGAACCATGCACAGTAGGAGTTATGGATCCAGCATCAGCAACCATCTCTTCTAGTGAATTAAAATTTGAAAGACTGCTTCTTTCCATCCTTCAACACCAAAGATGTAATTTTTTTCTTTGAAGGCATTCAACTTTTCACAATTCTTTTCTGGAAGAGAAACACTTAGGTCATTCATACAGGTGAAAATGTCAGCTGAGTAAACCAACATTTGGATGAATTCCTATGATTCCAGTGCCCTGAGCAGGTCACATTCATGCCCCTTCTGAAAAATTTTGATTTCTTCTTGCAGTTCAAAGAAGCATGTTAAAGCTTGTCCTCATGACAACCAACAGACCTCTGTGTGGAAAAGTGAAACTGAATGTTCACTTCTCAGATCCTCACAAAATAATTTGAGGATGTGATGGTTCAGAGGATGTCCTCTGATCGAGTTGATGTTCTTCACACAAGTCTTTAAGGACTTTTTTCAAATTTGGAGGCTATGTTTTTGATGCTAAAGCATGCCAATGAAGAAAACAATGGGTAACATGCAAGTCTGGAATCTCCTTTTCTTTTCTTTTATCTATGCAGTAAAGCCAAATTTATTTCCAACCATTTTAGGTGCCCCATCAGTGTACACTGAGTTTGATATCTAGATCATGTTTGGTAAAGAGGTCTTTCAGCAGCTGTATCACGTCCTTTGCAGTTGGATTTGTTTTCAGATCTTTACAAAACAGGAAATTTTCCTTAACAGCACCATCATTGATGTACTTCACTAATGTGGTGAGCTGACTACAACTGAAGACATCAGTTGACTCATATAATAGCATCTCTAGGTTTTCTTTATGAACGAAGATTCAGGAAGGACTCATCCCACACTTTCTACAAGTGCACTGATGACTAAAAAGGCCGATCCGAGATAAATAGGTCCGGTTGCAGAAAGCAGAATGTCTCCTTGGGTGATGTTTCCAAGTTGTGGTTCTTTCTGTGTTGTCGTTTCTCTTCAAGATTCGTTTGGTGTGAATTTTTGAAAAAGGCTGCAGCATCGTAGATAATGTGTCTCCATGCCTCCCAATGCGAGGCCAGGGCAGACCATTGTTGGTGATCGATTTGGCCAAGTCTGAGATGTTGTTTCAGGGAGTCCTTGTATCTCTTCTTTGGGGCGTCCCTCTTACGCTGACCCGTGGCGAGTTCATCGTAGAGTATTATTTTTGGGAGGCGATGGTCCTTCATCCTAGAAACGTGTCCTGCCCAGCGCAGCTGCGTCCTCAATAGCATGGCCTCAATGCTGATGATCCTTGCTTGCTCAAGGACAGCAACATTTGTCACATATTCAGTCCAGTGTATATTTAGAATTGTGCGTAAACAGCGCTGATGAAAGTGTTTGAGGAGCTGTTGGCGATAGGTGACCCATGTTTCAGACCCATAAAAGAGAATAGACAGTACAATGGCTCTATACACACTGATTTTTGTGCTTCGCCTCAAGTGGTTGTTACTCCAGACTCTTTTGTGAAGCCTTCCGAATGCACTATATGCCTTTGCTAATCTGTGATCGATCACTTTATCAATCTTGGCATCTGAGGAGATTATACTTCCCAGGTAGGTAAAGTGCTGAATGGACTTAAGCACAGATTTGCCTACCGTGACATGAGGATGGTAGTATTCTTCCTGTGGTGCTGGCTGGTGGAGAACTTCCATTTTCTTCAGGCTGACTTCCAGCCCAAAGAGCTCTGCAGCTGTAGCAAAACAAGATGTTAGGTGCTGCAGAGCTGCTTCTGTATGGGCAATGAGGGCAGCATCGTCAGCAAAAAGCAGCTCATGGACTAGATAGTTTAGAGTCTTAGTGCAAGCCCTCAGACGGCTTAAGTTAAACAGGCTACCATCAGTACAGTAGCATATATAAATGCTGTCTTCTTCTTCGAGATCTGCCATAGCCCTTTGAAGCATCATGCTGAAGAAAATTGTAAATAGAGTTGGAGCGAGAACACAACCTTGTTTCACTCCGTTGGTTACTAGAAAGGGCTCTGAAAGAGCATTGCCATATCTGACTTGACCTTGCTGGCCTTCATGTAGCAGGGTAATCATTTTGAGGAATTTGG
>NC_056525.1:93139247-93141143 GCF_019175285.1 Sceloporus undulatus
TTAGCTTCCAGTATCGGAGAGGATCTGCTACCTTTAGGTCATATAGGCCCTATGTGTAAATATTTATGTGCTTTCATCAAGCACATACACATTTCTCCACAAAAAGAAAATATAATGTTGTCAAATTGGCTAATTTGATGATTATCAAAATGAATAAAAATTATCCAAATGAATTGATAATTTAAACCATGACCAAGTTGAATTGTGAGGAAATATGGATCACGTAACGGAAGCATCAAACTTTGCAATATGGTGCTTTGATTGTTCTGCTGTTTTTATCAGGAACAGAGGAGATGGGCCCCTTCAGATGTTGTTGAACATCAGCTCCCATCATCCCTCACCATTGGCTATGCTCCTTAGGACTAATGGAGGTTGCAGTCCAACAACATTCAGAAGGTCACACATTTCCCACTCTGCTAGTCTCTTTTTATTGAAGGAGGGGGCAACATAACTGAGTCAGTGATGTAACGGTCTGGTTGTTGGATTAAGACTCTGGGAAACCAGGATTTGAACCCGTCATCCATGCAAGCCCACTGGGTGACCTTGGAGAAGTCAAACTCTCGGCCTCAGAGGAAGGCAATGGCAAACCATCACAGAGCAAGCCCAGGTGGACCAGACATCCTCCTTTTCCAGGACATGTCCTACGTTTCCACCTTCTGTCCAGGAGGAATTCCAAAATGTCTTCCATTTTGAGCATGACTAAGGAGCATGTGTTTCTGTTTATTTTAGCATTTTTAGCCTTTATTTTGTAACGCCCCACATTTTTCTTGAACGTCCTGCATTTTGCAGTGCCTTGTCCTCCTTTGCAGTTATGACATCTGGTCACCCTGAACAAGCTTGGCAAAGAAAAAGCCATGATAACTTCATCTTAGGTCTCCATTAGTTGGAAATGCCTTGAAGGCAGACAAGCGCAGCAACATCATTGGGCCCAAAAAGACAGGCCAAAATAAAGCTGCTTCGTGTCACTTTAGAAACATGCTGTTTAAATGATGCATGCATCCCAAGAGGCCAGGAGCCATGCCAAAGCCATGCTTCAGTCCTATGGACTGGAGCACAGCTTTGGTGCAGCTTCTGGCCTCTTAAGATGCATGTGTCATTTAAACAGCATACTTCGAAAGTATCTTTGCATTTCAGAAATCCTTCCCAGTTCTTTCATAGCCGCCCTCTGCATTCTCAACCTCATTCTGATTTCCTGGCTGCAGTCCCCATTTCCTATCAATGCTTGCTCTAGTCTCTGCACATCCCACTACAAGGAATGAGCTCACTAGATTGCTAATGCTGCCTTATGGTCCTCCCGACGCTAGAGGTCGCTCTAGTCTCCTCGCCGCGGACGTTTTATAGTCGTCTAACAAACTGCCTGACGGTTTAATATTATAGCCTTCGCGGCCTTTTCTCCTCTCATTTTTCACCAACGGTTTGGCCGCCGCAGGAAAGGAAAAGAGGTGGGGAAGCGCGTCCAAAAAAACAGGCGGTGGAAAGGACAGACCTTTAAACACGAAGGACCCCTCCTGGGGTCCTTGTTCGCCGCCGCTGTTTGGAGAGCGAGGCGAGGAGGAAAGAGAGGCGCGCGTCGGGGCCGTTTTTTCCCCTGCTTTCAAAATGGCGACCAAGAATTTCCGCGTCAGCGACGGAGACTGGATCTGTCCGGACAAGAAGTGAGGCCTTGGCTGGGAAGGGAGGCGGGAGAGGGGCTCCGGTTAAGGGCTCGTCCTCCTCCTCCGCGGCTGCTCTTTCTGGGCGGGAGAGCTTTTTCTTCCTCCTTTTTGTTAATTACATTTATTAACTCAATCCCGCCATTTGTCCACAATGGAGAATTAACTCGGTTTGGCACCGCTTTAACTCTTTGTCTGGCTGAAGGCTATGGAATTCTGGGAGTTGGAGTTTGTTGTGGGCCCA
>NC_056525.1:93141168-93154275 GCF_019175285.1 Sceloporus undulatus
TGGCCCCACAACAAACTCCAACTCCCAGAATTCCATCGCCTTCAGCCAGACAAAGAGTTAAAGCGGTGCCAAAACCGAGCGTGGTTCTCCAGTGGAGTTGTCTTTTTGTCTCAGAGGGACTTGTCGCCATTGCCTTCCTCTGAGGCCGAGAGGGCGAGTGTGACTGTTCCCAAGGTCAGCCAATGCTTTGTCCCAACTGGCAAAGAGTCAGGCCGCCGTCTTATCTATCTATGTCAAACTCGTCTGCAGAAAAAATATCACCCAAGAGGCAGGCTGAGACTCCAGCGGAAGGAGCAGTCAAGATCTCAGGCAAAACAACATTAAAACAGCCTCAGATATGCAACCCAATTGCAACGCTTGCTGGTGGAGAACGCAACCAGAGACTTGGAGGCAAGTTGCCGGCGACGGGCCAAGGGAGGAAAGTAGGCTTAATTGTGGAACCATTAAGGAAACAATAATAAGTATCTAGGAGGTTTCACCCTCGATAACTAGGTAAAATGAAAGTAGTCAGGTTTCAGACGATGGGTCAAACATTCATCAGAATGGATGACTGCAGTCACGAGATGGGAAGGGCAGCTGTGAAAGAGCTAGGAAAGAATCTTAACGTGTAAAACAACTAAGCATCTTCAAGTAAGAATTGGTCCAAACCATTGCATTCCCTGGCTGCCATGTGTGGATGTGAGAGCTGGACAGTCAAGAAGGCGGATAGAAAAAGGAGTAAGTCATTTGCGATTGCTCGCCAGCTGGAGCAGAGTGCAAGAGGGACACCGTGGACAGCAAGGTTGAGACCAACCACATTGGGTGTGGAGACAGATCAAGCCTGAAATCTCCCTGGGAGCCAGCTTATAAGTTGAGGCTGTCCCTCTCTGGCCACATTGCATCATTCCTTCTTGTCGTGCAGCTACTTCTCTGCCTACCAACAATCACAATCCATGCTAAGACTAGGGGTTAGGCATGATGGCCTTTTTGAGCCGGGGGGCCGGGTTTGCTGTCCCTCTTTGAGTTGGTTTGATCAAACTGGGGTGTTGGCCGATTGATGGTTTCCTAAGTGAAATCACTAATTAACTAATTGGTTTAGGGAGGTGTGGGTTAAATGAACAGTATATAAGGATGTTTTCATTCGCTGGAGGACCACATTGGGTTTCAAATGTGAGATGTGGTTTTAGCGACGTGGTGTTTTGTTAAGAAGGAATGGAGGCCCCGCGATAATGAGGAATTTGCTGGATTTTAAAAAAAATGTTGGAATATAAATCGGCATGTTTGGCTGGGGGAGGCTTGGCTAGTAGACAATTGCCCCCAAAGGGCCCCATGCGGCGAATCGGCGTCAGTGATCTGGGCTGGGGCCGTGTCCTCAAGGCCGCCGGGCCGCATGCTGTGGCCCACGGGGGGTCTTGCAGCGTGCCTACCACTGCTCTAATATAATGTAGGACCTGACAGGCTCATCTTCCACATTGGTACCGTGCCACGCTCGTGGTTGAGTTGGTGTTGTTAACTGCAAAAAAGAGGCTTCTCTTTGGGAAGACATCTATCTGAGTAGGTTCTTTTCACGGATAGTGATATGCCTCAGTTCACCCCCCGGGCATTGGTTTAGGCGCTTTGGTAAGTCACACGTATAGGATGTTTCCACCTCCATCGCTGGAAAAAGGAAATTGGGTCTTACCTGTGAGATGTTCGTTTTCAGCGACGTAGGTAGCAATGTCCTCCACCCAGAACTGAGGAGGCCACATCATGATGAGGCATGAATCCCTGGCAAAGGCAATGAGCTGGGGAGGTAGAAGGCAGTAGAAAGAGAGGAAGAACACCTTGAGGACGGTTGGATCAGAGAGGTCACAGGCCTTGCCTCTACCACGACCCACGCAGATCAGTGGAGAAGAGGGGATTGGGATGTCTCATCCACAGGGTTAACATGAGCTGGGCTTGCTTCAATGTTTGTTAACAGCAACAATTTCTCCCTAATCTGACAGTGGGTTTTTCAGGAAGCCAACGTGAAAAAGGACAGCGTGTGCCTGGTGGCCCTGGTCCTCTTTTTTCTGGCTGTTCTTGTGTGTTGAGCTTCTCTAAGGTATATTTTTAAACAGCTATTTTTATTTAAATTAATTACACGTAATACATGAACCCCCCAACAAATATCTTTCATGATTCCAAAATGAACTTTCACAATTACACAGGGGGGGGGACACATAAAAAAGACGTATTATATCCATCAACAATTAGTTCCCAAATTAACAGATATAAAGCCTAAGTCAATTATATTGTAGCCCGTAAAACCAATCCTGAGTTACAAAACTAGAAGAGAGAACTGGTAATAAATTGTACCATTTTTCCTTTCCCAATCTTTTTCGATTAACTTGCCTGGTCCTATCGCTCTGTATGAACAATAACTAACCAAACCAGAGTGCTGCAAATCCAGAAGCTGCTAATGTTATCAAATCTGATGATTGTACATAATGCTGAATTATTATAATTTTTGTATCACGCCTTTGTCTTCCACCAACTTTTGGGCTCCAGGTAGCTTACAGTTTAGAAACACAATACAGCTAGAAAAGCATACAAAAATAAATAAATAAATAGGAACTAAAAACGAAGATTAAACTTGTTGATAGTATTGAAAACGGTTTGAAACCTACACTTAAAAGATAAACCTACCATTTAAAGATAGGAAAGCTATTTAGATGCGGTTCCGTTTTCAAATTAAACAAGGCCCATTTTGTAAAAGCCTGTGGAATGAAAAGGTCTTTGCCTGCGCGGGGAACGACAGCTGATTGCAATATTATGAAACAACAGGATATGGTATACAGAATGCTCACTGGTGTATTTGCCTAGCCTGAAGAATCATTTCGACTTACGCAACCCTAAGGGAGACCTCTCTCTCTCATATGGAGTATATCTCTGAAATCAGCTCCCAGAATTCCTGGCTGTTGAGCAGCTGGTCTTGGGGCTCCTGGGAGTTGTAAGTCCAAAAACCGGAGGGCAGTGTTTGAGAACCACTTGTTCTAAACACTCACTGCAAGGAAAGCCAGAAAAGGTCGCTCCATGCATCGTCTGGCTGCCAATTCTTCCACAGGGGGTTTTGACAGAATTCTATTGAAGAGTACTTGCTGGAAGTGGGCAATGGTGGCTATTCACTGATGTCATTATGGGTAATCTTATTCATTCCTACAAACTTAAATCTGAGTGGACTCACAAATATTTTCACTAAGTTGTGCCATACTACGCTTTAGGCTTGTACAATACCAGAGCTTTTACAAACAAAACAAAAACATGAGGTTTCAATTTTTTTGTTTCAGTTGTTCCTTGGAAGCAAGTTCCATTGAATCCAGTGGGGCTGCCCTCAAGAAAGCATGCCTACAACTGGCTTGTTCATGCTGGATGTTTTTTTTTTCTTTATATGAAAGGGCTTTGAGCAGAGAATGTTTGGCAGGAGTGTTTTGTTTAGACGCAAATCAAATGTTAAGATGCTGTTTCACGTAGTCTGATTCCTATTTCCGTCACTGGTTCTAAATCTACCGATTGTTGTGGCATATAGCTTGCCAGGCAGGTTTGCTGTGTTCCAGTGACTTTGTTTCCAGTGGTTTCGTTTTCCTGTTTCCAGAAAAAATGTGTAACACCAAATGGCCAGAGACGATTCGTATCCTGGAAATGGATCTAGATTTGCATTTAGAAGTCTGAATTAAAATGCTTAGGTGTGAAGTTTTATAGAGAATATTGTTCATCAAGTCATGTTTGCCTTTTGTTATTTAGGTGTGGAAATGGGTAACTTTGCTAGAAGACCAGCTGCAACAGGTGTGGGCCGAGGTGGCGTATCGCCAAACTGATTTCCTTCGGAGGGGAAGAGGAGTTGGAAATGTAAACTTGATAAACCGTTTTTAACCGTATTGTAAATTTGCCTTCAGAAAAAACCACAGAGGCCAAGATGATGACAGCTGGAGGGACTGACAGAGGGACGACACTGCTGAAAAGAGCCGAGGGTCTCTTCAGTGCTAATGCTGGCAGTGGCAAAACGTGAGTTGATCCCGATGTTTTCCAGTTCTAGTTTTTATTGTTCGTTTGAGACCTTATATCATAACAGTCCTTTCAGCTGACCTTAAGTTTCTCTGTTATTTAAATTGTTTGGTCTCCCATAGATTCATTCGAGTTTGCATGTTGACTCAGAACATGAACCAAATCCAGTTGTTAGTCCCAAGTGGGTCAGGTACTTCCTGTGAATATACTGTGATCACTAACAAGTTAATACTGATTAATGGGCCTGCCTTGCTTGGACTAACAATACCCATGTGTGATAGGAGGGGACTGTATTGCAGGTAAATGTATACAGGATTGCCACCATATTTTTATGCTTCTACCATAGGAGCAAAGGCTGGTAAAGTTTTAGTTGATTTGGCTGTTACATATCATACCTTTGTTTGGTTGGTTTGGTACCCATCTTTTATTATTGGTCATTTCTTTGCACAAATTGCTCCTTGTACGTTAGGAACAAACTATTAGTCATCCACTGCGAATTCGTTAGTTTGAAAAGAATATATTTCTCAGTTTTGTTTTTAGGTTCATAGATGCTTTATTTGGTAAAAATAGTTTGCAGTTCATGATGATTTTTTTTACATTTAAAGCTGTTCATTATGCTGGCAATACAAACATGACTCTATGTACTGACTATATACAATATTTTGACTATTGGGACCACACCTCCAAATGTTTTGAACACATAACATTAATTTGCACTTGTCGTTGTAAAATTCAGTGTCGAATTTACTGATCTGGAGGTTGATTCTCATCTCATTCCAAATGCAGGGGATAAAGAGAATGATGTCAAAAACTATCTTGCACAAAAAATTTGTACCAACCATAGCTAATACTGTAGTTAAAAATACACCACTTGCGTTCAATGTACATATATGGGGAGGTGGTTTAAACAAATTAAAAACTGGATCCCTTGTTCTCTTGTGCGTAATGTTTGATTAACTGTTATTCTAGTCAGCTCAAATTGATCTTAAACACTGTGGTGTGGTTTTTATTTATTAGTTAACCTTTTCAGTTTTAATTTCTGAGCCGAGTATAATTTTGTTGTGTTTCTATGTCTACATTTTTTTTCTTCCTAAAGATTGTGGTAATGGGTTCATTGGGCCAGGAGTCAGAGTGCAATATGCGTGCAACACTCCAAATTGGCCAAACTGGAGGAAACGAACAGGGTATGTTTTAAATTATTTAAAAACGGTTTCAAAACGTACAGTGCTCAAACTCTTATTTCCCTGTATATGAGCTGTTGTTACGAATAAAGTTCATGTAGAAGTTGCTCAGATGGAGTGTGTGGGGTTTTTTTGAACAAGGAGACTAAAAGTTTCGGCCCATTGTCTCTTTGTTCAGTTGTTGCTGAAACAAAGTCTTGGTGTTTGGTGTGTCATGAGTCAGTTTTCTGAGGAAACTCAATATTCTGGGCAATCGTGTGCTTGTTAATTGAGGCATTAGACGTTGACAATGACATGAGAAGTTTCTTTTAAAAAAGGCCCTTGCATAACTGGGGTAGTCGCATTTGTTGGTGTAAAATACAGAGCCTAGTGTAGAAATTAGAAGGTTTTTCAGAAATCTCACTGTATGTAGGCGGATTGACTTGCTGTTGCGTCCAAAGGCAAGTCTGTGTAAGTTGTATATACAATGGGCATACATAACCTTGTTCTGTATATTAGATTATTGAAGGCAGGTTGCTACCCTGCCAGATAATCACTGGCTATATTATCGGTAGCCCGTATATGATATTCTTTTCATGGGGCTTTTGTGACACCGTGTGGAGAAGAAGGACAAATCAGTGTTCTACCCACCTTATTCCACACACAGATGGTTTGGGGTGGCGCCTATTGCCTGTATAACTAGAGAGGTTAAGTCTGAATTTTATCTTGAGAGTTGCAATTGATCTCAAATACGCCATTAACACTACTAGATCAGCATACAAACAATTTGCGTATCTGTGGTCCAAAATACACTGCCGAAATAATCAGTTTGAGACTTACTTTTTAACTGTCCTGGTTTCAGTGCTAGTCTCTGGGGATTGTAGTTTATCATGGCACCAGATCTCTCTGACAGAGAAAGCTAATGTATCACAAAACTGCATTTTCCCAGAATTCTCTAGCATTGAGTCTGGGAGTTGGAAAGTCTCAAACTGATAATGTTCTGCAGTTGGTGTTTGTTTGGACCTAAATTGTATCTTCATATTTGATTGAGAAACCTTAGGTAAGTGTTTGGTCACTGTAAAATTGGGGCGTCTTCTGTCGTTTTTAGTCATGAATGCAAAAAGTTAGTGGATGCGGATCAAAACCCTGCACTGAACTAAATGTGTGTCTTAAGTTAGTAATTGGACTGCTGAACTGTTAATTCCGTGGGCTGCTTATCTACTTAGGTACTTCAGCTCAGTAAATTGTGAGATTAGATTATCTGAATGCTTGCCTCCTGAGATTTTTTGGATACTTCTCTTTGCAGCGCTATTGGTGGCGGGCTTAATGAAAAGAGGAATGTGTTGAGTCTATAGAACGTGGAAGCGTCAGATGGGAGAATCTGTATGAGGGTGGTTGGTGTGTCCTATGAAAAGGTAATTGGTCAGGTCTGCTTCTGATGGAGGAAAACTGATGTATAGATGAAAATATGTTTGCACAAAAGCAAGAAAATGGGCTTATGGAAAGCAAATTTTTTGTATATGACTCAACCATTTATTGAAAACCAGAATTTGTAGGAAATAAATGATCCTAAAATTGTAAGAGTTTAAAATGTATGATCTTCACCAACAAGGCTTAGTTTTAAACTTGTACAGATGGAGGTCATTGTCAGCGGACCTGTGGGCAGTTTCAAATCTATTGGTAGTCACAAAAACGAGTGGATGCCAGCGGATGGAATCGGAACTTACTAAATCATGCAAGACATAAATGTATTTTCAATCCATTCAGTTCAGTCTAGTTCGGTAGAACAAGTTATGTTTGTAGATGATCTTGCCAAAAACCCAGTTTCCTGGATAGGAACCCTACAGAACCAAGAATATATTCTTTGTGTGAATTATAAAAGCCCTGATGAATCAAATAATTGAGGGCCAGTTTTTCTCTTGCATTGACTTATGTTTTTTGATGTCGTTGTATAAATCAGTATAATGTGTGTAGCCAAAAACAACGTAGAGAATGTTTGGACTTTGGGGTCAAACAGGACCATCAGGTTGGGAGTGGCCTTCTGTCCGTTGCAGCCCCGATTGCCCCTGCTGTTGGTGCAATGAACACAGTGACAGCCTGCTGGCAAGGAGGACAGGTTTTCCCGCTCTTTGTTGCAGCAAGCTTTTGCTCTGTTTTTGCCGGCCTCAGCACCGCTTTTGGCACTCCCAGGGGTATGTGTTATCTGCATGGCACGACCCATGGATCGGGCCTGAAGGGTAATGCTGTTTTGCCTGTCTATTTCAGGCCTTTGGTTTTTCACAGAGTTTTTAAAGCCACTTGTCAAAATTGGAAAATGATATAATATGAACATTGGTTAAACTGTTCATTTATCTGGAAGCTTCTATCTCTCTCTCTTTTTTTTTTTTTTTTTTTTTTTTTTTTTTTGTTTTTTTTTTTTTTTTTTTGTTTTTTTTTTTTTTTTTTTTCTTTTTTTTTTTTCCTCTTTTTTTTTTTTTTTGGGCCAGGAAAGCTGGCTCTTTCCTGGCCCAAATAGGAGCGGATCTTTTCTGTGCCTGTTTGGGCTGGGTTCAAGGCAGATTGGGGCTGCGACGTGTTTATCACAGCCCCAATCCATCTTTGGCAGGGGCAGCTGTCCCTTCTTGCCCTTCTGTTCTGGCCCTAAGTCCAGAATTCAAAAACTTTTTCAAATCCCATCCTCCAAACAGGAAGAAAAGTACTGAAATTACTCACCGCTTCCTTTGAGAATGAAATTAATAAAGAACTGCATCCCTACCATACCCCACTTTGAAAATTCAAACAGCAAGCCAACATGGCCACTTGCCACATGTAATCCAGTAACAAGTAGAAACTCTGCAGAAGAAAGAGATTCAGAGGGCATAAACTAGCATTAGGGAATAGAAAGACAAAGCAGAAGTGGCTCATGCAGCAGATGTGTGTGAGTGTGTGTCTGAAGGCTGAAATACTGGAACACAAATCAGAAAGCCAAACACAAATACTAGACCCCATATATGGGTATCCAATTGATTTCTGCTATTTTTTTAATCTTTGCTTTCACTTTCTGTCCTATCTAGTTATCTCTAGCTTACTTAGAAATAATGTGTTTTAGCTGGATGCTGCATCTACCCATGAACTGTGTCTACCCCCCTTCCTTGAAGCAACAATGTATTTTGCTCTTTGTTTTTATCTTACTGGCCTTGGATCCGTAGAAGCTACGGATTTCCAAAAGTCAACCTTACAAAGGGATTGACAGTTCATTACCTGACTTTATGCCATCAATGAAACTGCAGGGAAGATCATTCATCTTGTGCTACCATAGCAACTTTGTGTGTGTGCGCGCACGCATGCACACATGTATGAGAGGGTGATAGAGAATGAGGAAAAGAGAATGAGAGTGTGAAAGAAAGAATTGGGATATGGTTGATGGCTGATAACTTGGTTTCCATGGCAAAGCCACAACGTGCTACTTATATAAGGAATTATACACTATGGCTATTCTCATCCAGTTTGCTATGTTGTATTGAAAGAAATCAGTGGCCTAAAATAGGCAGATGTTGTTCAAATAGTTTAGTCAGATTGCCTTTATAAGAAAATGCAGGCTCCAGCATTTTACAAAGTGTAAGTGCGGGCAGGGGAGCAGAAAAGGAAATTCATAAGCAACCCCTATGTTAACTTAGCACAAGGATGGTTTTACAAAGCCAAAGACATGACAAAAACCAGAGATATGAAAAGAGAGCAGAACAGAATACAACACCTTCCTTCCTTCTCCTGCTTCATAAATCATCCTGTTTATGTAATGTGGCCACTAAAGCAAGACACAGTTAAGAAAACATTCTCTTTTATTCCTATAGAATAGTAAAATGATTGATGCTGTGCGTGGAAGAGAGTATAAGAAAGACACCATGTTTGGGCGATGATTTACTGATAGCCGCTAACAAGTGGGCTTTGGACACTGTTTTTAAAAAAAACACAGGTGTTTAACCTTATAAGTTATTGAAATAATTGGGAAATGGCCTTTACAAGAGAGGGCTGCACACAGGGAATGGGTGAGGGGAGTGTATCTCCTGAGCAAGACCACACTTCACATTTGAAACAGCAATGACTTAAGAGGAACAAGCAATTGAGCTCCAAATATCTGTGGACACAGCAGAGCTCTTCACCTTCAACAAGCAAAAGCTTATCTCTGTGCCTTGGCATTTGTAAGACAATGTCATAATGTCATGCTAGAAGAATAATTACTGGGTGATTGTAAGCATGGTGCTGTTCTTTCTCTCTTCTTCCTTCCCCTGCCCCAAAGACAAAAGACTTGGAGAAGTATTATACAGTGAATATGTACAGTGCAAAATGATTAACAGGATTTGAATTTTTGTTTTGCCTGCAGTGTGCATGTGTTCTCACAGCACAAGCTTCTCCAGTGATACACCGGAACCCATTGGGGATGCTGTGCAAGTGGTCATTTTGTGTGTTCCTGTAATGATGGGTGTCAAAGGTGGAAATATCAAATCCTTTTTCATAGTGTCTGGAAAGGAGGGGAACAAAGAAGAACTTGATCCCTTTCATACGTTTGCTGGGGAAATTATACTTTCAGCTATTTGAAATCTCAAGATCTTTTGGGACAAATCAAGGGGTGAACTGGCCAGCCCTCTAAGCCACCAGTAGCTGTTCTGATTGTTTAATATTCTTAGAACGCAGAGGAGAGAAGCCTCCTTCTCAGCTGACCTAGCAGGGAAAATAGAAGTTTGTATTTCTTAAGAAAAAAATAGGAAGAGGCAAATACTTGCTAGCATGGAAGCCATGTAATTTGTCTCCTTGTGTGGCTGGAAGCAATAGATGGCCAGCTCTCTACATGCTTAGAAATAATCTGCAGAATGTTCTGAGATTGTCATCACATGGTAAGTGGCTATTTTCTCAGGACTTGACACATTTGCTGCGATTTTAAACTACGTTGCATTCCTACACATTTGCTGGGAAGTAAGACACACTGATTACTAGTCCTCACTCTCAGGAAATTGCAGCTTTAATTTCTCACTCTTCATCTTTCCTTATCCACATTGTCTTCTTTTTCCACATCAAATGTTTGGTTTAATTAAATTGCAAGCCTGTGGGCAGAGTTTTATCATTCTTTATTTTATGTAACATACTGTACAGCAGAGACAGGATATGGGGAAAGGAAGGGAGAGAAAGCTTTAGTGAATGCCTTACTTATTTCACATAACACACCATTCCCCTTTTGCTTTCTTAGAAGGAATCCTTGCATTCCACTTAATGCTAGAAACAGATCAGATGGGGTGGGGACAAGAAACAATGAGAAAACAGCTATTCATGTCTCCTTGCTGCTGTAGTCCCTGGTGTAACCTAAAATCTCTTTTGTACCAATCATGATTTAGTCTAATTAAGCCTGCAGTCCAATGCAAACTTACCAGGGAAAGGTCTTCTTGAATGGAAGTTGCTTCTCAGCCAATGTGAATAGAGTTGCACTATAAAATTCTGGGTACGACTGGGGCACTTTGTCTGAAGATGCTAATCTTCAGATTTAAGCCCTTCAGAGTTTTCTGTCATTCCTACTATTTCTGTTCCATTTTGTTCAACCTGCAACCTCCAGTAGTATTTTGGAGAATGGGAAAATCTGTTCACAGCTTCTGGTAACACAACAGATGTTACCAGCTGTGGCTTTTGATTACGTTGTAGGCCCTTAAGAAATGTTTAACATTATCTTTGATGATTATGACAATGATGACGACGATGAGATCCCTATCACACTTGATAGTGTCTAGTTAAATGAAAGTTATACCATAAAAACATATACGTCTAACAACTATAGCATGGAGCTAGTGATGGGGTGGGCAAAACGGGGCATTTTGTCTGCCCAAGTGAAATTTTATTTCAGTCCCTAAATTTCTGACATTACATTTGAGCATTTAGAAATACAGTTTGGGCTTCCAAAATAAATAAATAAATAAAAAGGATATATTGAATCCTGCAAAACCCCAGTACATTTAATTAATTTGTGAAAAACTTGCCCACATAAAAGGAATCTTTTTCACACATACACTTTATATGCTGCAGCATTTGTCTTTGGTGTATGTACAGCTATCTGTGAAAATTCCTTCTCAACTTTGATATATATGCTGACACCCAACAGGCACTTAATACTTTATCAGAGAAAAGCAAATTTAGTAATCTTGGCTTTTGAAAGTATTATCATAGAATCATAGAACCATAGAATCACAGGGTTGGAAGAGACCACAAGGGCCATCCAGTCCAACTCCCTGCCATGCAGGAAGACACAATCAAAGCACTCCTGACAGCCATCCAGCCTCTGAAGCAGGAGACTCTACCACTCTCTGAGGGAGTGTGTTCCACTATTGAACAGCTCTCATATATCTGAAGGAATTTCAAGTGGGCAGTTTCTCCATATGTTTGCAGAGAAATTATGGTGCATTAGGCCATAAAAACAGTTCCAATCATTATAGAAGAATGACTTGCAAAATATGCATTTAATTCCTACTCACTATTTCATTTACACAACTATTTTACATGTTGAAAATACTGTATTTTAAACTGATTCGCTTTTGAGACATTTCACAATATACTAATTAAAATGGCAGCTTATTTTTGTCATTATCTATATATCCCCCCCCCCCCAATCCTGTCATGGAAACCTCTTTTATAATGACTATGTCCGAACTCATCTGTGCTCCTCCATTTTTTTTGTCACTGCCTACCATGAAAATAGTTTCACTACATCCCTATCAATTGAATAGCCAAGTAAAACATCCACAATTAGACCGTTTGCTAGATGCTGGCAGCAAATAATACATAATTTTCCATCCGTGTGTCCTGAGTTGTAAATGTACTTTTCCTGCCATTAAATATTAGGAAGGTTATGTGATGGGTTATAGAGTAGAACAGATACTGCAGAGACATGGTGATTTCAGCCACAGGTGGTGAGATAACTCTGGAGAAGAGGGAGGCATGATTCAAGCCTGTTCAATGTTGTTTCTGCGAGAAGAATCTAGCTGTAAGAACAAAGAAGGAGTGAAATGGGAACAAGAGGGGCAAATGTGTTTATTAATTGTAATGAATGAAAATTGAGCCCACCATGAGTTTGAAACTGTGTATAGTTAATGTTGCTGTTTAGTTCTGACAATGAATGCCTCTGGAGTGGAGGCAGTTTATAGTTACTGAATAAAGGTTTGCTGAATTTTAACTGCTGAAGCCTGAGTTTCTGATCTTGGTTTCTGCTAGTTTTGATACAGTACCTTCTATAGCTAATTGGAAGTCTATCTTGTTGCTATCAATGAAATGCATTCCTTCTCAAGCAGGACTGAGAATCATATGGCACTGCAAATGTTGTTGAAGGGGACCTCCTAGCGAACACAGCCAATGGTGAGGGAAGCTGGAATGTGCAGTTCAGCAGCATCTGGTGGAACACATGATTCCCACCTCGTAGTTGTAAGATACTGGCCTGAATCTCTTGATCTGCTGCTATACTTGGTTACTGTCATTTTACATTCCAATGTATTGTGTGTTCCTTGTCTGTGAGCTGCCTTGTACTTCAAATAAATAATACATGACACATGAAATGAAATAATCACTATTGTAACTTTCCCTGCCTGTACATTTTCCAGGGCATTGGGTCATTCACTTTGGGAACAGGATGCTGGAACAGATGGACTGTTGATCTGATCCAGCATGGTAATTCATCTGTCCTTAAAGATCTTGACATCTGAAAAATGATGTAGTACACTCCTATAGAACAGTGGAGGGCAACATACACCGCACAGACTGCATGGTGGCATCAATGTCTTTTTTGCAACTTCTAGCACCCTCCCTGATCCCCATTCCCCCAAAAAACTGTGCTGCTAAAAGTCAACACAAAATTGGGAATTCATCTTAAACACAAGGAATAAATGTTTTTACACTGTGCACAACATTCTGGGTTTATGCCTCAAATATGGCAGGG
>NC_056525.1:93154375-93158268 GCF_019175285.1 Sceloporus undulatus
AAAAAAGAAATACTGTATGCCCTTGCCATCCGCAGCCGTACTATATGAGGCTTTCAGCTTATGCTGAAGCCACGAGGCAAAAAGGAGAATGACATGTGTTCCTGAGGTGGGTGTGCATGGCCACGGCGCAAGCACAAGCTTCGTTATATCCAATGGGGCTCAAGCATACGCACTTTATGCCTTACGCATAAACTGATCTCCACATAAGGTAACGGATCCCCCACATAAGGAAAGGACCCACTGTATATTCTAACCATACTGGTGCTTGCTCATCAATTACACTCAGGCGTATGATTTTGTGCCAGACTACCCTGAGGATCTTACAAATGCTTTATTAAATCCAAAATTTCCTTCACTCAAATAAAATAAAATTGCCATCCTGGTCATGTAGACTCTTCTTGCTCTCTGCAAATGCTTTACACCCATTTGGAGGTGAACTGCTTTGTGGTCTTCTAATGCAGCCTTGACCAACGCTATTTAATGAGAATTAGACTGAGCTAAAGCTCAGAACTTTCTTTAAACTGACTAAGGCTGCATTGACACTGCAGAATTAATGCAGTTTGACACTGCTTTATCTGCCCTGGTTAGCTGCTGTAGAAATCTGGGATTTGTAGTTTTCTAAGATATTTAGCCTTTTCTGTCGGAGAACTCTGGTGCCACAACAAACTACAGATCCCAGAATTCCATAGGCTGGAGCCTTGACAATTAAAACAGTATCAATTCTATAGTTTGATAGAACTGATATCAATTCTATAGTGTGACAGCCAAAGAAAAGTAAAAGGAGCATCCAACGGGACCCACAGAAACAAAAGCCATGTATCAAGATAATCAAAATAAGGCTTATTTATTAGGGCAAAAGCTCAATGTATTTCAGTCTACCTGGGCTCTTATGGTCATTTTCAGAGAGCTACATAAAATAATAAAAGGATAACAGATGTACACAATATCACATTCATATAACATTTCTACAGTAGTTATAGGTTATACACGCCAACATACAATCAAACTTCAGAAGTTGTTGAACCAGAAAACCCTAAACCATTTGCCCAGCAAATGAAAACATGTGAACAAACTGTAGTTCTTTTAACATTTTGTGAACAGATGGTAGAACAAATATGGATAATATTTAAGGGCACATCAACTCAGACTGCAGGGGAAAGGATCATCCAAAAAACTCTGAAAGATTTTACAAGAGTGGGTGGAGATAAAAACAACCTTGTCCAGGCCACTAGGAATGAAAGATTTTAATTTTAACATTCACACTATCATCCATTTTCATCATGAAATGACATGACTCATTGGGAAAGATCATAATGCTTGGTAAAGTAAAAGGCAATAGAAAAAGAGGGCGACCACAACAATTAAGTCTAAATCCAATACTTAGTCTCAACTGATTTTCAATTGCTAAAAATAAAACAATAAATAAATCCCATTAATTTTATTAGTCTGTTCTCGTTGGAAGTAATCACTGGATTTAGGCCTTTGTTCTAACCTCCACATTAGTCCAAGTTGATACATACACACACACACATACACAGAGAGAGAGAGAGAGATCAGAATGAATGAAGCTGGATTTATCAATCATTCCTAAATCACTTCATTTCAGTATTTATTCTGCAAAGCTTTACTTTTGGTTCAGCATGCTCAAAAATTGCAACTGCCTCCGACTTCAAAATGAGGTTATTATCATAGCTTTAATTTCTCCAGGAACAAACAAGGGCTACAATTTAAAAGGGCCCAAAACTATATGTTATATAAGGGCCGACCAACATTCCACTATTTTCTGATGCTTACAGAATGCAAATAAAGACACTCGATTAGCAGTACAGTACAAACCTGTATATTAATGACAAGTTTTGCAATTATGCAGTTTTTCAACTTTCGTATGCAAAGCCCCCCCTGGAGTTGTTGTCCTCATGCTCTCTTGTGCTGCTATATGCTAACTGCATGCTACCATTGTGGGTTCAGCACTGATTGGCTGGTATTTAAGGCTACCTGCCTGGTTAGTTCACTTGTGCGCAGGTGAAGTTGGTCATCTTGGTGAAAAAAGGTATGGCTAAATTGGCCATGGTAAGTGGCATAATGACCAAAATGGAAAAGGCCTTTTGAAACTTTGGTGTTGTTAAGAAGGACATAAGCCTTTAAAACAGGGTAGGCAAACCTTTTTGAGCCAGGGGCCGGGTTTGCCTGTCCCTCAGGTAACTGGGGGGCTGGCCGGAAAGCCGGAGGTGGGAGCTTCCACCACTCCGGGGCGTGGGCCGCATGCCAGGGGTGGAGCTTCCACACTCTGGGGCGGGGCCACGTGCCGGGGGTTGGAGCGTTCCACCCTCCAGTGGGCAGGGCCACATGCCGGGGGGCGGCAGCTTCTCACCCCTCCGGGGGCCAGGCCTCCCCATCTTTTGCTGGCCCCCTGACGGGGGCCCCAGGCCACGTGTCAGAGACCGGCCAAAAAAAAGCTGGTGTGGGGGCCACCAGACGACTGGAGGGCCCCCTGGCAGGGACCCCAGCGACGACAAACCAGGGTCTCCCCCAGAGGCCCCCTTGCCGCCGTCCGGAGCCCTTCATGGAGGGCCCAGGACCCAGAGATGGCCAGCGGGCCCCACAGATGCCCCTTGCCAACCCTCGGAGCCCCTCCTGGCGAGGGCCACAGAGGACGGCAGCGGGCCCCACAGAGGGCCCTCTGATCGGCCTCTGGAGCCCCTCCGGATTAAGTGCCCCAGAGACCGGCAGACGGGCCCCCCCAGAGTGCCCCCTGCCGGCCTCGGAGCCCTCCTGAGAGGGCCCCCAGAGACGGCCACGCGGGCCTCCTAGAGGGGCCCGCCTCCGCTGCCACCGCTGCGGTGCCACCCATCGCAGCTATTGCCGCTCTCGTGCACGCGCATTTGGGTGGCACACAAAATTGCGGTTGAAGTCCTCACGCCGACCTCGACGCCGCCATTTTGGCCGCCCAAAAAATGGCGGCGCCCCGAGCGGCGACAAAGCCGGGAATGGCGCCGCGGCCGTGCAAACAGAATGCCCAGGGGCCAGGCGGCAGGCCTCCGTGGGCCGCATATCCGGGCACCGGCGGGGGCCGGAGGGTTGCCGACCCCTGACTTAAAACAATGTTCCCCTTGGTGGCAAAGTGTTGCAACCAAAAAAAGCAGTGAACATCTTTGAAGCTTTCAGCAGGGCATCCCCTCAAAGAGTGCCAACAAAGGCCATTACTACAAATAGGGTGGTTGCACAAATTTAGAGATAGGTATGGATTGAAAAAATATAAAACTGGCTGGAGAGGCTGTGTCTGCCAATAACAGAAGCTGTTGCCCACATTTCTAGAGAGTTTAAGCAAGTAGATTCGGGAGAAAGGATACAAACAAGCAAAATAGGTGTTCAGTTTGCAATACAACAGGCTCTTCTGGGGGAAAAGAACTACCCATTAGAATCGCATTCATGAAATCTGTAAAAGTCAGCACAGGGCATAAATCATGAAAGAACAGATTTAATTCTAGTCTTACTGGCAAATCTGCAGTGCATATGATAAAGCCAGACATAGCGTACAGACTGAAGAGCCCATGTGCTCCGATAAAACAAAACAAGTTTTATCTGCCTGTGTTCTGCAGCCTAATAAGAAGTGTGTGTGAGAGCCATTCTTGTTTACCAAATAGTTTTTAAAACCATGCTTCATCTAAGAAACATTCAGAATTCAGTGTCCTATTAATAGTAGGCAATGTAGCTGGCCATCCTGAATCTATATGCTATGAAATGAAAGTGCTGATGTTGTATTCTTACCTCCCAGTACTGGACAACCTTGTCAATTCAGCCCCTTGACCAGAATATATATGAGTTTTATCAAGGCCATGGGCAGCAGCCAACTTCAAGTTTGAATCACAGTGTTGCAAGCAGCTGATGCAGAA
>NC_056525.1:93159003-93163541 GCF_019175285.1 Sceloporus undulatus
TTATTGGAGATGTCAAGATAAGGAAAGCTCCTTTTTGTCATATGTAGTAGACTTCTAAGAAGGTGAAAAGTTCCTGGTCTAAGATTTATATGTTAATCCAAATAAATAAATAAATAAATAAATAAATAAATAAATATTACTTAATTTTACTAGGAATATCTCTGTTGGGCGTTATGAATAAAGATGTGGATACTAAATATGGATCACTTCAAGATATGAAAATATTGTTTTGTATTGTTTGCTCAAACCTACTAGAAACAGACTGAAATACAGGAGATGGAAGAATGGATTGTTAAGGTTGCTGAACCCAAATGGCCAAATTAATGAGGGTTTCAAAGGATAGACCAAATGAAAACTTTTCTGAGAGATTGGAAAACATTTATGGACTTTTTGAGCAATAAGAAATCTAACAATGTAATAATTTGTGGATATGTTTATTAATAATTTTAATAGGATTATTTAGTTGGCTCTGTAGTGGTAGAAGAATCCCCCCCCCCCTTTTTTATTTTTCTTTTCATTGCAGTCAGGATTCAGGTGGGCATCAGAGCCACACTGTGAATGGGAGCTTTGAGTAGTTTATCTGCTGATTTAAAACACTTACAGCTCCCCCCCCCCAAGAGATCATTAAGACTAAAAACAGAGATAAAACCCATAGTTTAAAACACCCTATACTGTTATACAATATAACATTAAAATAGTACAGACTGGAATTATTTTGCTGCACCACACTGGTGTAATTGCTCTGTTCTATGTGATGGTGGAAGGAAGGGAAGACCACAGACACTATGGCAGTGAAGAACAGCAGACACTGGAGAAATAAGCTGATCAAAACCAGTAGATTTGCATTCCCTCACCTCTGCTGCATAGCTGTTGAAGAAGTGCAAGTACTAGTATTGTGAACCAACAGGATTACATTTTTAAACAGTTTCATTTTCCAAGGTTTGTAAAACAAAGAGGTAGCTCCAAATGATCTGTGGATCATTAGTAAACCTGCTGTTTTGTACTGATTTGGTGGCATGAATTTCTACCTAAAAAAAGCCCTTTGTAGATGATATATTTGCATCCTTAATTTAAAGTTAGCAAAAATCAGGCATTTCTCATTCCTGGATCCATTTGTCATATGGAACAAAATAAATACATGTTTTAATTTGTATCAGTTATGTAAATTTGGGTTTATGTTGATTATCAGTTGATATTGTTTTATGTAGGGGAGGGGCTTGGGGAGTAGGGGAAATGGGGTAGGTGGGGGTAGTTTTATTTTGTTTGATCTTAGGGTTATTTTGTTGTTTAGCATGGGGTTATAATTTTATGTGTATTTGGGGTTTTTTTTGTATGATTTATCTTTTAAAACCTAATACAAATGATAATTAAAAAATATACATCATACAAAACAGAAAGAAGTGTAAAAAGGGGGAAACATTAATTAGTAATTAGAAGATAAGATCACTCAAACATGCTGTTAGATTAATACCTGTATATTTTTGCAGTCTTAGTAAAAGGCCATAAAAACATATGAACATATATCAAATTGAGCATAACTATGGTAATGCTGCAGAAAGGACAGTTAGACCTCTCATTATTAGATTTTTTTTCCTCATACACATTTGTTTTGTTACAATGCTATGTCAAGCTTTGCAAATAAGCTTACAAATATGATTAGGCTTTAATTTTTTTTCCTTTAAAAAAATCTCAAGAGGAAAATCATTTAGAAACCCAATAACACAAATCCTGAAGGATCTGCATTAGCTGCCAATCCATTTCTGTTCTGCATTCAAGTTGCTGGTGAAGATATTCAATGCCCTAAATGACTTGGGACTTTGATAGTTGAAGGAGTATATGGCTGAATGAAGGCTGCAAGAGGGGTATTCCTCTGTGCCCCAGCAATAGAGAGCATGTAGGAGAAACCCTATTGGTGCCAACAGTGATGTGATTCTGGTACCAAGTAAAGACATGGCTTTTAATTTAAATCTTTATGGTCTGATTTTGCCTAAATCTGCTCCTGCATTGTGGTTTTGAATTATTTTCAATGATTTTGACCACCTGGTTTTAACTGCTCAGATTGCTTAATATATTTTCAATCTTATTAATTTATTTTTTACTCTTTTATATTGCCTTTAATCTTGTATCTCTGCTTAAATCTCTACACATGAGGTTACTTGTCCATGTATTTGACATTATTTGTCTATTTAGCCTTTATATTGAATGGCAATACTGCACAATGAAATGGACACTAAAATGTGCATCTCATGTGCATCCACATGCACCTCTAATGTACAATGGTTCTACATCTTCAGCTCCATTTCCACCACCTTAAACTGAGTGCATTAGACAAAACCATCCATCTGCTTCTATAGGGAATTTAGTAGATTT
This sequence comes from Sceloporus undulatus, assembly GCF_019175285.1. Lineage (NCBI taxonomy): Eukaryota > Metazoa > Chordata > Lepidosauria > Squamata > Phrynosomatidae > Sceloporus > Sceloporus undulatus. Next base: position 93,161,374 of record NC_056525.1, read on the forward strand.
TAGCTGGCATTTGCAATGTTTAAACAGTTTCATTGGTTTCATTACATAATGTCCTGAGAGCCTGTGAGGCAGGGTGGTGTACAAATATTTTAATAGAATCAGAAATAAAATAAAATGCTAGTAGTTTGTGAGTTTGTACTTGGGGCAGGTAAGCTCTCTCCACCACAAACACCATGGAAATGTAGACTACAAACCTATGAGGAAGGTCATGGAAGCAGGGATGTTTTCTCTAAGAGGAAAGGTAGATGGAGTGATCGCCCACCATCTCATTGATTCACCAGAGAGAAGCACATACACGCACATTTAGAGAACCCACTATTGGCTCAGATGAGGTGCATTTTCTATGCTTTTGATGCCCTATTTAAATTTTATTGTATTCAGTGGTTTTGCACCACTGCCCATTCTTATTTTCTATTAATTGTTACTATTATTTTGCTCCAACCATTATCTCATCCACTGCATTGTCAGAGGGGTGTGATTGATACATATGCTGGATATTCAAACAATAACTTTGGTGCATGTGTGATGTATATCAATGGAGAGAGGGGGGATAAAGAATGAGACACCTCCTAGGACCACCTATCAACTCTAGTTAGTAAAATCAAAATTGCAGAGATCTTGGCTTTAATCCTGTTGGTAATTTACATGTATATAAGTTCTCCTGTGGAAGTAGTTAGACATTTTTGCCTAATGTGCAACATTCACACTGACTGAGTATCACAGGAGCAGAGCTGTAAATGTGGTGCCATTGCAGATTCACTTCCTAGGCAAATGTCCTTGCTGAAATTGCCTGTAGGTCATCTACAGGTGAAAGGCTTCTTTTGTTATTTAACAGAAGGGTCACATAGGACACATTTATGCTGCACACCCTGCTATAGGATATCAGCCCCTAGTTTTGATGTCCCTTATCATGATGCCTTTCACCAAATACACTGAAAACCATTGTCAGGTCGCCTGAAGTAAGCTGAAAGTTGAATAAATTGAAAGGAGAATGCCTCTGTCCTTTTTGGGTTGTGATGCTGCAGTCATTTCTTACTCAATATATATGTGTTAATCTATAAATGTGAATAATGAGAAATATAAGTGATGGTCATAGACATCATGAGATTACTGCATCTGTAACATCCTTCTAGTTAGACAATACATTTTGGACTATAATTCCCAAAATCCTGAACCAATATGGTTATTGGCCATGAAGGCAGGAGGGGTGGAGTTGGAGAGCTGTAGTCCAAAAATATCTTTTCTGGCCAATGATGATCATTTGTAAGGGAAAAGTTGTGAATTGAGGTCACTATAATCATTACCATTGCCACTGCCCCAAAACCACAGACCAAGGTTTCACTTCTTCCTCAAATGCCCACACAGTGGGTAAACTAGGTGAGCCTCCATGTGAAGTCTGAACTGATAAATTTCAGAAGGAGGCATACAAGCTCTGTGATTTGAGAGAACTAATTCTAGAATATAATGGAAAAATACATGGAAAGATAAACACCCATCCAAATTATAGTGGTTCCATAGTCTGCACTTCTTGAAATAGTTTTCTAATGTAAATACAAATACACCCCATTAATTAAACCGGAATACATAGCTGTTGCTGTAATTGAAAACAGCAATCAGAGAACAGGGAAGCACTTCAGTTATTATGATGAAATAATGCAGTAGAGTCTTGAAGTAAGACAGTGTTCAACAACATTCCCTTTCCCATCCCTGCTTGATTTTAATTACTTCTAGCAAAACTTTCTCTCATCTGACAGTAATAACATCTGCAAGGATGCTGCATTTGAATCACCAAAAGAAAAAAAATCTGAATGATTTTCAACCTTCAATAGACAGAAGCTATAGGATTGTTCTACCCAGATCACTAAAATCTGTCAATTATAATTAGAACCTTCACTTCTGTTTCCTAATCCCATGAAGTGCAAATCAGAGAACCTTAAACATATTAAAGGTTGAAGTTTTAGACACACTTATTTAGACATAAGGCCTACTGAGTATCTTGAGACTTGCTTTTAAGTAAGCATGCAGAGTCTAGGCCTGCAAGGCTAATGTACAAGAAACACTTTGGAGAATATCCAATTGTACTTGGTCAGATTTCTGGTACTGGTTGTGTGCATGTCCTGACAAACAATGACTGCTTATACATTAAGCTGGATATAAGCTCCCTTGAC
>NC_056525.1:93163566-93186842 GCF_019175285.1 Sceloporus undulatus
CTCCCTTGACCTTTGAATGGGAATTACTTGTGAGCAGACATTGTATAGGAATTGCACAGGTCCTCATGATTTTACATGATACATAGTTTCACATGAGTATAGTTTTCTCAGTTGTATCCAAACAAACCAATTTTGGGTTGTGTTTCAAAACTGTTAAATGTTCACATTGTGTACAGAGAGGCACTCCAGTGATAATGATGGATTAGAGCCCTTCCTCTTTCTTTCTTTCTCCAGGAGCATATTATAGTTTCTAGTAACAACAAACACAAAGCCCTTGGGGTTCAAAGTTTCTCCTGAACTGTAGAAATTTTAGGTACTAAAAGTCTAATTTAGGAACATCTTTCAAAGCAGTATGGACTCTCTTCTCCACTTGTAGCTAACCTTGCAACATTTCATAGACAGAAACTGTGACATATGTGGCGACGAGCAACACCACAGTGTGGTCAAGATCTCAAAGTTGATAATGAAGAAAACACAAAAGTTAGGAGAAGCTGCAAAAATGTGTTTTTGCCTGAGCTTGCTGGGAAGGTCAAGATTTCACCCATTCTCTCATGTTCTCCTTACTGAATTAAGTGAGTGCAAACTACCTTTACACTTGAAACTCTCGTTGTAGCTACTGAAATAAGGAGGAGAGAGAAATGAGACGTTTAAAGCATTGAAAAAGTGGATGACAAGAGGAGAATTGGGCTGTCCTTGCCAAACCGGAAAGTTGGGGTATGTGCTTGGTGGATGCTTTATTGTTATCACCAACAATTTCATTATATCTTCCTTTCCTAAAAAAAGACTCAGAGCAGTTTACACATTAAACAGATATAGTATTGCAAGATACAAAATGTTAACATTAACATATAATTATCCTGCCAATTAAAAACACTTTAAAAGTTTAAATATGCAATTAAAAAGTAAAAGGATTTTAAAAAGTTAAATTCTGGACAGCAACCCTCAGAATTAAATGTTCTGCTGATGGGAGGGTTAGCTATTTTTGCATCACCAAAAAGGATAAAATACTGAGATCTGTTGTTTATTGGCAAATTGATCTGTCTCCCTTACTTGTTCAATATTTAAAAAAAAATTTTTTTTAAATAAGACTGGAAATACTGGAGGCAAAATGGTTAAAGCCTATCTCACTCTGCAGAATTGTTTGCAGTTTGAGACCACTTTAACTGCCGTGGCTCAATGCTATGGAATCCTGTATTTGTAGTTTGTTGCGCACCAGACGCTCTCTGACGAGAAGGCTAAATAGCTCACAAAACGATAAATCCCATAATCCATAGTATTAAGTTATGGCTGTTAAAGCTGTGTCAGACTGCTTAATTCTCAAATATAAATACAGCTAAGCCCCCCATTTGTGTTCACTTCAATTATATTTACGATGGAGTAAAGAAATAACAGAGGAGAGTGACAGAGACAGAGAAAACAGAGAAATGAGAAAGAGAGGTAGCTTTTCCCTAGTATTTTTAAAGTAGATTGGCCTTCTGTGTCTAGCCCTATGCCTCAGGTTGCTCTAAGGATAAATGGGACAGAGATTATATGAGCAATCTTGAGCAAATGGAAGAAAGGTACAATCACATGGAGTTTATCACACACTTCAGTCTCCACCATGTTCCGTTGCCCCAGCATCATCGATCTGCGATGGGAGCCTCCTTGTGGGATCACAGATGGCTGCTATTAAAGGGGAACGTCCGTTTTCGTCATGGAAGCATTCTCGTAACTGTTCTAAAAAGAGCCCCTTTTTAATAACGATTTGATCGTGATGTGGGGCAATGGCAAGCATGGCAGAACTGAGGTATGTGTAAACTCCATAGAGAATTCTCACTAACCCTCGGAGGCCTTTCACACTATACAACTATAGTGTTTTGATCCCACTTTAACAATGATGCAAACATCCTATGCAATGCTGGGATCTTAAGGGCAAGGCATTTACCAATTCTCAGCCAAAGAAGTCTAAAGCTTTACCAATATACAAACCTAAAGATTCCATAGGGGAGCCATGGCCATATAGAGTGGAAACATACCACGATAATTTTGTAGTGTGAAAACCCTGTGAAAGCCCCTTCTCCCAATGTTATTGGATGTAACGCTCCATGATCTTCGGTGTTTGGCCATGGGATTGACTGGAGGGATACCCATTGTTCATTCCATCCAAGAAGGAGAACACATTGCCCATAGTCATAATATATACTACAGGTTTTCCACCACCTTCTCCAGAGTACTTGTTCCCCCTTGCGTCCATGCGCTTAACATGACCAAAGAATGTCAAGCCCCTTTATTCATACAGAGGTGGTTGAGTGGTTGGTAGATGACAATACATTGCCAAATTACAAGATTATTCTTAGCATTAATGGATAATTGCCCAACCCATTTGTGAGCTGCTTTCCTTTTTAAAACAGAACCAAGGGCATGCCTGATGAACAAAGTTCATCTTGCTTTCCTTTTTAGCTCATTTGCTATGCACTCCATTAAATTGCTATAGCACTATAGATCATTAGATAAATTAATGCATTTCCTAGAGAGTGCCCAATCAATGTTCAGTGCCAAGGGAAACTTAAAATATTGTTTTTCTCCCCTTGGCTTTTTCGTATGTGGAAGTGTAATTTTCCCTTTGCTTCCAAAACTGATAAAGATGATTCAATAATGAAAGCCATGGAGGGCAAGCAAAACCTGCCCTTTTGTAAATGATCTCAATATGAGCAGATGCCATAGAATAACAATAACTGCACTTGATTTTGATCTCATACTTCGGTAACCAAAGGTTTAGTGTTTGCAAGCTAGTCAGTAATCATAGTAGGGCTCTATAAAAAGTAACAAAATCTTCAGCTTTGTATAGGTTATACCAAGTAGAAATGTGTACTGTTTATTAACAACAACATCCAGCACTTGTTCACTCCATCTAGCAAACCTTCCAACTGTCTTGATGTGGCGAGGGCAGGTCCAGTTAATCCTTTGTCATCCCACTTTTTTCAGCTACTTTAAAATCTTCAGTTTTCTCTCCTCCCATTTTCTCCCCTTGTCATCTACTGACTGCAACAAACTAAGTGGGAAAGAGCTGCCTTGGTTCCCTGCATAAGAAGAAGGTAAGATACAATAAAATAAAATAATAAATCAATAAAAGTTGTTTGTGTTCAATTAATTCAGTAGAGCGGAGGGGAGGGGGCAAGAATTTGCCCTTCTCAGTAGACTCAGGCAAAAGCCAACTGCTGATCCTCTCGTACCTTGTCTGTTTTTCTCATTATATAATTTTTGCCATCTTAACTACATTCTTATGTTGCTGGTCACAGGTGCCCCAGTTTTTCATCTGTGAAATGTTGACGCTTATGCCCTACAGGGGCTATGCAACCAGTCACTAAGTACATTCGGCCCTCTGTATCCACATGATTCAACCATCCATGGCTTGATAGTACTTTTAAAATATATAAATTCCAAAAAGCAAGTCTTGATTTTTGCCATTATATAAGGGACACCCATTTTACTATACCAATTGTATATAATGAACCTGCTATCCACAGATTTTGGTATCCAAGGACCCACTGTATCTGTGTCTGTATGTGCAGGGCCATATAGAGTGTTGCGTGCAAATCACTGCATGATGTAAGTTCAAATACATGTTTGCTGGATGGACAAGGTGATGTGTGGTTTGAAAAACGGGACTATGACTCTGGAGAACTAGGGACGCTAATTCTTGCTCAGCCATGGAAACCCCATGGGTGATCTTAGACAGTGTGATACTCTTTCAGCCCTTGAGGAAGGCAAAGGCAACCCCCCTCTGAACAAATCCGTGACAAGAAAGCCTGTAATATTCACCTTAGGTCACCATATGTTGGAAGTGGACTTGAAAGTACACAACAAAGAGATGTGGCTGCTTGAGAAAGAGCATAACCTCCCCACTACTACCATCTAAAATCAAGATACAGACTAATATAAAATCAGTCAAGTTATTTGGCACTGAGACTGAAAAAACAAAAAAAAAACCTTGATTCCTCTAGTGGCAGAAAACCCCCCAATAATAATTGAAAAACAATTGGCTACCCTTTTTGGCAGCCAAGAACCTGGGTCTGCCTAATGATAAGGCAGGCCCTGAGGCAGGCGATTCCTATGCAATCCATTTTTTTCCAGAGAGATGGCTACTAAAAAAATAGCAAAGGAAAAAACTATATTAACTGAAGTTTCTTTGAAGTCCCTAGACTTTACCAGGTCATTCCATTCCCTAGCAAAGATCCTAAGCACCATTCCACATAAGCAGTGTTCATTTCCACTCAGTCTCTTTTGCAGTTATAATTGATAGTGTTCTTCCATGCCCAACACAATGCCTTCTACACTATATATGTTTTGCCTCATATGGTTGTCCTGCCTGTGTTCACACTGCAGGAATACAAACCAGGCCAACGAAATTTTGCCACATTGCAATGAGTGGGTGATTATTTATTTATGGTTCACAAATCAGTTATTAAAGCACTCAGGGACCCATTGTGATGAAAGATGTGGCCAAATGTATCTATTATCTTTAGAAGGCAGGAAATCGTGCTTTCTGAATTACATTAGCAGCTGAAGTTGAAGAACAATATTGGAGTTTGACTTAATATTTCTATCTGTCTTCTTTTATTCATGATTCTGCTATGATCCTGACTGTTTAAAAAAGGCATCCATTAGAACCCATTAAAAGGCAAAAGCAGAGTCCCCATGACACTTTCACACACACACACACACAGCCTCTGCCTCTGCCACCACCACCACCACCCCCCCCTATAGTATTCATGGGTAAAAGCTCCAGTGTTAGAATTCTCATCGGAAAGTACATTTTTATTTCACACAATAATGGAGGGTCCCGTTTGAAAGAGTGTCCTCACAAAAACGCTAAGTGAAATAGAAGCCTAAACTCATTTGTCTTGAGCCAGTGGTTCCTTTTAGCCCTAGAAGTGCACTGTATATTTAGGGTGGGAAGCATACAGTCCTTCAGATGTTGTTGAGCTGCAGCTCTCAGCATTCCTCAGCACTGGCTATGTTGGTAAGCTTGATGGGATGATCAAACAATATTCTGGAGAGTCAAGATATTGACTGGTAAAACTCCAGAGCTACCCTTGATCCCATGTGAAGCTTCCTCACAGTCCAGACAGACACCCAGGCAGACCATGCATCAATGTCAGTGCCCTGTTTTTTCTTGGGTTGCCACACCCACCACACACTGCTGGCCTTACCAGCCACAAAAGCAGTTCCTTGTAGAGAGAACCTTGCTGGTGACATTGCTTCTGGTGAGATCAGAATGGGGCACCCAGCCACGTGATCAATGAGGAGGGGGTACAGCAAGACAGTAGGATTCTGCCAGGAGAAGGATACTTGCAAAGGAAGACCGTAACAGTGGAGGACCGAGAAGAATGGAATTTTTGGGTTTTGCCAATAAGTTGCCTGGGCCCAGAGCAAGTGGCAAGTAGCATTGGTCCATTTAAAAAATGTCCGAGGTCTGGAAGCTCTGGAGTAACTGGCAGGTTTTCTTAATTTGGATGAAAGGCTAGAAGAAGCAGATTTGCTGCGAATCGGTCATACACCATCTGGACTCATCACACCAGTTTGGGGTGAATATGCCCCACCCCCCTTTTGTGAAAGATATAGATAGGTCAAAGCTCTTGAATGACCATGCCTGTGGGAGAGTGACGGTGGCAGGATGGAAAGAGACAGTGAATCCATTACTCTCTTCAGGGCGAGAATACAAATGATAAGAGTTTAGGAAAGAGGATGCAGATATGGTGGCTTGTTGTTGTTGTGTGCTTCAAGTCATTTCCAATTTATGGAGACCCTATCAAAGGTTTTTTCTTGGCAAAGATTTATTTAGAGAAGGTTTGCTATTGCCTTCCCTTGAGGCTGAATGAGGTGACTTGCAAAAGATCTGCAGTGAGTTTCCATGGCTAAGTTGGGATTCAAACCTTGGTCTCCAGAGTCCTGGAGTCCTTATACATCACAGTTTATATTTGTTATTGTGTGCCTTCAAGTAATTTTGACTTAGGACGGATCCTAAGAAGAAACTATAATGATGTTTTTTTGGAAAGATTTGTTCAGAGGGGTTGTCTTTGCCTTTCCTCGAAGCTGAGAGAATGCAACCTCCCAAGGTCACCCAGTGGGTTTCTTTGGCTGAGTGAAAATTCGCACCCTGATCCTGGTCTAATGGTCAAACCCCTAAAGCACACTGGTTTCTCGTAGTATGGTGACAGTTCAGAGAAAAACATATCCACTGGGATATAGATGGACCAGTTACCAGTGCAATGACACTACGGAAAGTCCTGTGCAATCTGGAACTTACAAAGAGTATCAGCTCTAGGCAACACATCAAATCCAGCTCACTAGGTGTCACCGGCATCACAGACTAAGGTGTCACCTGGTACAGGGGAGGTGGGCTACAAGCAGGGCAGGGATTGGGCTTTAGAACCGACAGGGCATGGCTTCAGAAATGGAAGGGGTAGGGCTTTCACAAGGAGGTGAGGGGCAGCTCAGGCAGGCCAGGTTGTATGTGTGCCCTCTGCCCTCTTTGCCATTGGTTGTTTTCCTCTGGGGAAAGGAGCAGTGGGGGCATCATGTACTTGGTCTGGCTCCTTGCCATAGCCTGTTCTCCCCTAAGAAACAGCGAGCCATGGCAAGGAGCCGGTCTGAACATGCACACCCCTGCCTCTACAAGACGTGGTAAGGAGCTGTTGGGGGATGTGTGCACATCCAGCCCAGTTTCTTGCCATGGCTGAATGAAAACTGAGCCACAACAAGGAGGGACGGGTGGGGGTGGGGCAGCCAACTGAGTGTCACCCCCTTGCACCCCCCAGTGATGCAACTGCTAGATGGTATTACATAACATTGATCTGCATGCCAGAGTCTGTAAGGTCCTCTACTGCCCCTCTGGATTGTAATATTGTTTCCCCTGAATACATATCATTTCAGTATTAACTTCATGATCATGAAGTTGGATAACTCTTATTAATTGTTAGTGAATATAGGTCTCTACCCATGTAATGGCAAGTGGCTTTGGCTTCTGAGCAAGGATGCCCAGCAGCAGTCTATATTTCATCACCCTCTATTCCTCAACACTGAAGAGAAAGGTAAGCAATAGGAAGATATATTATGTTGTTGAAAGATATTTCTTATGTGTCCTGCTTTCTCCAGATTCTACTGCAATGATGGAAGACTCTCTGCCAAGTTCCCAACACTTGGGATGGGTGGAGCACTTTGTTTCCATTCCATGTCAGTTTACCTGGCTGGAGCTTAATCAAAGTCCATTCAGTCATTCAGTTCATTTCATGAAAAACGGAAGGCTTTTCTGCTTAAACACTCCCATGCTTGCATGCATTTCCCACAATATCATCACCGTTTGACATATTTTTGATACAACATATGAAAATTGCACCACATAACTTTGAGAAGCTATGGAAAACATGGCGGGTTACAGACCGCCATTTCGGACATCCTCAGGACATCCCAGTTTTAAAAAGGGGTGTCTCTTTTAGATGTCCCTACTCCTATTTGGACAGAGTCCATACAAATGGCGGCGGCCGTTCCACACGGCCGCCGCCATTTTGACGTAGCGGACACTGTGCGTCTGCACAGTGCCGGCGGAAGTGACGCCGCAGTGCGCACACTAGCGCCTCGTGGCGTCTTTCCGGGCACAAGAAGGAGCGTTTTGGCAGCGTCCCGGGCCGTTGGCTGCTGCGGTTCCTGGACGCTGCAACTGGTGGCGGCAGCAGACGCCACTTCTCGGCGGTCTGTAAACACACCTATATCTCTCGTTTGCAGAAAACACACAGTCTAAATGATAACTACCTATCTGATCTGCCTATTATTCACAGCAGTGCCCATTCTTTTGTTAGAGCCTTATCAGAATATAGTGGTGGAGAAGTATCTTTCTGCTTGCTTCTCTGCATTTGCCAAGCACTTGCTTCTCTTCAGGTTTCAAAATCATGGCGACAGGTCGTAAACTGTCCCTTTTGCCCAATGGACTCTTCCGCTCAACAAGGGACAGTTTATGTCTGAAGAGAGATGTGCTTCCACACCAAGCAGAGGGCACCACACGAAGGCCACTTCTCTTTCACCACTGTCAGGTTTGTCTTGCATGTGATAAGGCTCTTAGAAATGGCCTAATTTATCATGCTCCATGTCCCATTATGTTTTACACCATGGGAGAGATGACTCAACAAAGAACTGCCAATTTTCAGTTATGCATTAACCTTTATGCCTGTTTTTGTCTTTTTCCTCTCTGCTTTTCCACACAGAAGAAGGGAGGTAGGAAAATATTATATGCATGTAGGCCTTTCAGCTACAACTCCCAGAATCCTCTGGCCAGTGGCCACTGGGACTTGTAGTTCAAAAAAGTTAATGTGCCAATTTTTCTGATGGGCAATCAACACTAGTTTCCCAACACTGAAAAATCTTCCAAAACAAACAAACATAAATTATTACTTGCTCAATCAGATATAAAAACAGAGGCTTGTGTTAACTCACTAGAGTGTTTGTTTTCTTTTAACTAGCAGAATGTCTGGGGTTTTGTCCATCATTATAACCCCGATGTTCTTTGCTCTGGAAACAAATCTTCTATAAGTAGATAAAAGCTGACAACTGAAGTACACAGCATTTTATTACTTTCCCATGGGAGCTTCACATAAGATATTGGTGCAAGCAACATTTTACTTTTGCTTTGGTTTATATTTCCTGTGTCTCAAATAATTTACTGCAGTTTCTTAATTGAAATTTTCTTGTCAAAGTGGGGGTGTAGTCATTCGAGGTAGGTATTTATATCAGTATGGTTGTTATGTGATTACTTACAATGGAGGCAAAAGAAGTGGTGTGTGGGAATATGAACGGACTCTAAAGAAGTGTGCCCTCTGCTGGTGCACGGAACTCTAATGTTGCAGAGATGCTGCCCAGAATTCATCAAGATCACTGACTATTACTCCTTCATTCTGATCCAAGTGGGAACAAATGAACACATCATACACAGTCTTCAGCCTATTACAAGTGACTTTGAGGACCTAGTAGGAAGTAAATTACCTAGGGATGCATGTGGTTATTTCATCACATCCTTCCTGTTGAAAGTCAAAAAAGATTGAAAGACTATTGAAAAAGACTGTGAAAGTGATCATCCAGGAAGAAAGAAAATACTGTTGAAAGTAGACAATGTGCTGCACTAATGATGCCCATCAGGAAAGATTTGGCTAATCTGACCATGAGTGTGATTATAAGAAGAAGGATATCTGGCAAAAGATGGGTTGAACTTTACAGAGCTTGCTAATAAATGTTTTCTGCAGTGTCACACCGTTCATGAGGCTTTAAATTAAATTCCACGGTGAGAGAAAAAAGAGACAGGAATTATAGTGAACAACTATCCCTAGAGGGATGGCTCTGAGGTGTCGCTCGTGGTCACCAAATACTATTACACAAATTAAGGATGTAGTTGATTCCTGTTCAGGTGTAGAGGTTATGGAGGATGATATTGGGATCTATCCAAGTTAACAGTCTATGTGTGAGTAGTCAATATGCAGGCTTCATCACTGAGCCTGCTGAAAACAGATTTCCTTAGTGCTAGATAGGATGCCCACCTTCCTTGGAGATCAGACAGGGAGAATCTCATCCAGTGTGTTCCTTTAAGCATCTCTCAGTACCATATGGGCTTAAATAGGCAGACTGTATAAACTGACCTACCTCAAGTCACGGCAAGTATGTATGCATGCTTGAAGATTTGAAGGGAAGGGGGCTCCTAGCTGTACTGACTGCAGCTTGTAAACTCAGCTGGAATGGCACGGAAGTGGATTTTCTCTGCTGTAGATGCCTACTTCATTAATTAACCACTAGATGAACCTTTCTTTATGCAATAGTTTTGTCTCACAGTGATAATCTGGAATGTGGTGTAGTAAGGCCTGAATAAGCCCCGTTCATGATGAAACTGGGCTGAATAATGTCAATGCTGCATGGGGAACTGGGGCAGCAGTATAGAAGATTTGCAACAGAGCAGAGTGTGGGTATGATATTCAGAGGTAAGCCCCATTAAATCTGTATCTTCCAAGCAAGTGTGTACAGAATGCAACCTTAAACCAAATCCAATCGTTAGTTGCAACTAGAGTAGACAAGTTAAATCAATGGTAATTATGTAAGCTCATTTATTAATTTACTCTAGTTGGGACTCAAGCTAATGTGGGTATGATCATGTCTGATAATTGTTTCTCATCAAAATGGTGGTATGAGAATTAGTATGCCTACATATCCTGTTGACATGAATTTCATTTGTTAAGTTGTAACAGGACATAGGAAGCTGCCATATTTTAAGTCAGAGTGTTGCCCTCCTATCTTAATATTACCAAACATAAACTAGTAAAAGTAGTAGACAGTCTCAGACCGGATGTGGGGTGGCCTTCAGCCTCATTTGGGGCATTAGGGACTGATCGGGGCCTTCTGTATGCAAAGCATTGCTCTATTACTGAATTATGACCCTTCCACAATATCTAACAATAATATTTATTTGCCTGCAGAGAAAGTGCCAGCATTTTAGAGTATCTTCCACTCAATATATGCTTATTCTTGTCAAACATAGCTTCAGGGTAATGAATATTCCACCAGCACCTATTATATAGAAGTGCATAATTTCTTCTCTTAATGATAGACTGTTCCTTTAAGCATATGTGAAGTAAGTAATTCTAAATTCTAGCACATTCAATTTTACCATTCTGCCAGGCTTTTGTATTATGCATTTAGCAATCTAAATTTAGATAAACACACACAAAAAAATGTCACTGCTTTAGGGGGAAAATAAGAATAAGCTTTTTCATTAAATCAACAAATGGGAGGGGGGGAGTCCTGAAAATAATGTTCATTTTAATGTTCCATTATCTCACTTCCAACACCCATTCCTTCCTAAAGAAACCCTCACAAGAAATTGTGATAAGAACCAGAGCTAGACTCTCAGTAGGGCACTACTAATCATCTGATGTCACACAATGAAGAGGGCTTCCTCAAAACTGTTTTATAATTTTCAATCCATTCAAAGGGCTGCCATTCTCTGACAAAAGAGGGTTTTTCCCTTAATACACGAAGTGGTTGGCATGAAAAGTACCACTGTTTGCCTACAGAAGATTCTCAGGTATTCAGTACATGAACTCCAAAACTGAAGAAGCAGAGCTGTCAGTTATTATTAGACAAACACCACCATTACATTAGAAAGAAACACTGGAGGAATGACAAATTAACTAAAGCAGACAATTTATATCAGAAGATCCTGATCGTCTAATCATTTGGTCTTCTGATGGAGACATTATCCCTATTTGCCATACATATGGTCACAGAAATTTTACAAGAATATATAACGATCTGTGGGAAGTGAAATAGCTGGAGGTAAAAGTACATAACTATCTCTGAGAGAATACACTTCTAAAGGGATCTTTCTCACTATCTCGTTCCCTCCTCTCTCAAAGCCAAATTCAGACAGTTATGTTACTCAGGTTTTTGTTTTTAAGCCGATCTCTACATATGACAAAAAGGAGCTTTCCTTATCTTGACATCTCCAATAATGATTTGAAATGTTCTGGGCTATTTTTGACAGCCCAGCTAGGGGTGCATTTCTGATTGTTACTCATTCCCACAGGGGAGAAAAAACATTTTCATCAGTTTGTTTCCCTTGGTGAGAATGTCTTTGAAAATTGTGTAGTTTTCAGAGATGTTCTCAAAACCTTCAGCTTTAGAACTATACTGATTTGGCAGGGACAGTCTCCATTAGCCTTCTGTTGCTCAACTTTTTAAGCTGCTTTTCAAATATCCCAGTTTCACTTTCCTCCACCAACTTTTTCTTTTATTATTCTCATCTTACTTCCATTGCTGGTAACTGAGCTCAGAGTGGAAAAGTAGTTTGTACTCTGTTAACTCAGGCTGCATTCAAACTGCAGAAATAATCCTGTTTGGCAATGCTAAGAATTCTGGGTATTATAGTTTGTTGTGGCACAAGGGCTCTCTGACAGCGAAGGCTAAATGTCTCGGACAACTACAGTTTCCAGAATTCCATAGCACTGAACCATGGCAGTTCAAGTGGTGTAAACAGGAGCCTTTCTGCAATGCAGATGTAGCCTTAGTGGGGGGGGGGGAGGAGAATAGGGGCTGAATCTTGCCCTTCCCAGTAGGCTCAGGCAAAAGCAATGTGTTGCTGCTTTTCTTAACTTGTGTATTCTTCCTCATTAGTAACTTTTGCCATCTTCACCACATTTTTATATTTTCTGACCACACACACACCGGTTTTCATCTGTAAAATGTTGGTGGGTATGAGAAAGTGTATTCTCCCTCCTCATATTGATCTTCCTGATGATCCCCAAGTGGACTGGAAGGGCAATGTTGTCATTTTGTACTGCCTATTGAAACATAGCTTGATAACAATGTTTGGATGGTTCCCACCATCCAACTGGCCACTACATTCTCCAGTGCCTTCCTTCCTTCATGACTGCTCCATTCATGTCTTTTATCTTCCTGCTGCCAAGAGCTATACCACAATAATTAACGCTAACAGGATTCTGGCCTTAAAATACACTTGTAGACATCTCCTGAGAGTTGTACACCCCAAAGCAACTTCTCCATCTCTGTTTCTGCCACCCTGCATCCAAGACTCAGAGTGTTAAAGTTGGTTGGTGGCAGTGGTTCTTTGATATAATATAATACTATATTCCTTGCACTGTAGCCACTTAGAAGTATGGATTTTCTGCAAACCTTTCTAATTAAACCATATCCTACCCCTGAGGATCTTCTCAAAATCTTCTGTACTGAGTTTTCCACCCTCAGTTATCTGCTCATTCTGCACATTTTTTTTTCTAAATTGGTTTTCATGTTCTTTCTGGCAAAGATCCATGTCCTTTTGCTTGCAACAACTAACCCCAAGCAGGCTGATGAAGCTCATTAAGGGAGCTAGGCTATTACTCAATTCTAGTCATAGAGCTGCCTTGATAGAATGTCTATATTTTAAGCTACTGTTCAGAATTACTTATTTAAATAAAACATCATAGTAAGACAGTAAAAGCAAAGTCCCATTCCAACAGAAATAACTAAATCAAGTGAGATGGTGTTCTGGTTATAATAACTGTTGTTTAGAATGTGTGTGTGTGTGCTTATTAACTCTCATTGGCACTGCAGAAATAATGCAGTTTGACACTTCTTTAGCTGTCATGGCTAAATGCTATGAAAATACAGGATTAGTAGTTTTGTGAGCTATTCAGCCTTCTCTGTCATAGAACATGGGTACCACAACAAACTACAAATCCCAGAATTCCACAGCATTGAGCCATGGCAGTTAAAGTGGTGTCAAACTGCATACTTTTTGCAATGCAGATTATACCTTTGTGGCCTATTAATGGTGTGGCCCAGCTTCATGTCCCACTAGTGAGAATGATATATCATATAGGCACATGGGAGAGAGAGCCTACCCTGTTGTGTTGCTCCATTTATAGAATGCCCTTCTTGGAGATCCAGTCGGTGCCAGCATTGGTCTCTCTTAGGCACCAAGATAAAGCATGGCTTTTTTTTATTAAAGCCTTTGGGGCCTTATCATAGTACTTCTTAATGTATTGTCCTGGACTACAGCCAGCACAAACAAACACACACCAACAAGGATGGTTCAGCAAGGTAATTAGCTATGCAGCTGGAAACAGTCCACAAACCTTGCAAGGAGTGAGCAAGCCAAAAGCCAAAGCCAAAGTCAGGAATACAGAGATCATGATAGTCAGTTCAGTCCAAGGTCAGGTCAGCCAGAAGGTAACAAGAGCCTGGTTCATTCCAAGGTCAAGAGTCAAGGCAAGGAGGAGTCAAGATACATGGAGCCAGTGCAGGCAGCAGTCACACCAAAGCAGTCACACTATATCATGCCATAAAGCCTGGCACCAAATTAGCATCTCACAGGTGGTTAAGTAGGAGATTCCCTCCTCAGTGCCAGCTGAGGCTTGTTTGCCAATTGTCTCTCAGCAATCCTCCTGGACCTGCGTCTGCCAGCACTCTCAACCTTGCATTGCCTAAAGGAGGGAACCTCTAGGCCTGGTTTCTCCTCAGAGTCACCACTAGGCTGCTGTACCACCAGAGGAATCCCATCAGCACTAGGACCTGGCTGAACCTCCTCCTCTGGGGCTGGGAGATGAGGGCTGGGCTCTGGCAGAGCAGAATTAACACCTGGTGCAGCCTCAATGACCCCTTGCTCTGAGTAGACCCATCCTCCTCCTCATCCTCTGAGTCCTGCTCTTGGTTGGCCATGACATCTATACATGTACATGGTTTTAACTATTTTAGTCTTTTCTGCTGCTTCAATTTATATCCTTTCTCTCAACATGGGACGCAAGGCACCATACAACAAAGTTAAAAATATTGCAGCCAACCCCCTCCCAAAGTTTAATTTGATTAGTTATCATATTAAAAATATAATTAAAAATCAACCTCAAAATAATTGAGTAAATGCATGATTTGGTGTGAAGCTCTCAATATAAGTACCATTGCAAAAAATGCAAGCTTGTTTTAGTCAACCCATGGTTTACTTAATATGCTTTTATCCAATTTTAATGGTTCTGTTTGGTTATTTTTAACAGGAACCATTTATATTGCTGTAATTCTATGTTTTCTCTGAATCTTATAATAGAGGGTGGGATGGAAATAGTTAAATAAATAAATAAAGTCCCCTATATGTTTTTTCTGCAGTAATGCAGAGAATGTTGGAAACTGGCAATTCATCTTCCTCCCCCAGCATCCACTTGTGATTGACAGCAACATTAATTGAAAACCTATATCCAGTTTTTATCATTCACAACATATATACACAACAATAGCATTTCTGTATCAGTAATTTGGGGAAAATTTACTCTACTCCCACATTTAGGACACTGATGAAAGGAAAAGCAGTTTTCTTCCTGACAATCACTGTTCCATCTACAATTCTGCAGAGTGAGATAGGCTTTACCATTTTGCCTCCAGTATTTCCAGTCTTATTAAAAAAAATTTTTTTTTAAATATTGAACAAGTAAGGGAGACAGATCAAATTTGCCAATAAACAACAGATCTCATTTTATCCTTTTGGTGATGCAAAATAGCTAACCTCCCATCAGCAGAACATTTAATTCTGAGGGTTGCTGTCCAGAATTTAACTTTTTAAAATCCTTTTACTTTTTAATTGCATATTTAAACTTTTAAAGTGTTTTTAATTGGCAGGATATTATATGTTAATGTTAACATTTTGTATCTTGCAATACTATATCTGTTTAAGTGTAAACTGCTCTGAGTCTTTTTTTAGGAAAGAAGAAGATATAATGAAATTGTTGGTGATAACAATAAGCATCCACCAAGCACATACCCCAACTTTCCGGTTTGGCAAGGACAGCCCAATTCTCCTCTTGTCATCCCACTTTTTCAATGCTTTTAAACTGTCTCATTTCTCTCTCCTCCTTACTTCAGTAGCTACAACGGATTTCAAGTGTAAAGGTAGTTTGCACTCACTTATTCAGTAAGGAGAACATGAGAGAATGGGTGAAATCTTGACCTTCCCAGCAAGCTCAGGCAAAAACACATTTTTGCAGCTTCTCCTAACTTTTGTGTTTTTCTTCATTATCAACTTTGAGATCTTGACCACACTGTGGTGTTGCTTCGCCAACATATGTCACAGTTTTGTTCTGTCATGAATGTTGCAAGGTTAGCTACAAGTGGAGAAGAGAGTCCATACTGCCTTTGAAAGATGTCCTAAATTAGACTTTAGTACCTAATAATTTCTACAGTTCAGGAGAAACTTTGAACCCCAAGGGCTTTGTGTTTGTTGTTACTAGAAACTATAATATGCTCCTGGAGAAGAAAGAAAGAGGAAGGGCTCTAATCCTCATTATCACTGGAGTGCCTCTCTGACACAATGTGAACATGTAACAGTTTTGAAACACACCCAATTGGTTTGGGATACAACTGAAAAACTATATCATGTGAAACTATGTATCATGTAAAATCATGAGGACCTGTGCAATCCTATACATGTCTGCTCAAAGTAATTCCCATTCAGTTCAAGGGAGGCTTATATCCAGCTATGGGTATAAGCAGTCATTGTTGGCAGGACAGCACACAACCAGACGAAATCTGACCAAGTCAATGGATTCTCCAAAGTGTGTTTCTGTACAGTAGCCTGCAGGCCTAGACCTGCATGCTTACTAAAAGCAAGTCCAAGATACTCATAGGCCGTATCTAAATAAGTGTGTCTAAAACTTCAACCTTTAATATGTTGAAGGTTCTCTGATTTGCACTCAGGGATAGGAAACAGAAGTGAAGTTCAAGTAAATTGACAGATTTAGTGATCTGGAGAACAATCCTAAGCTTCTGTCTATTGAAGGTTGAAAATCATTCAGATTTTTTTTCTTTGGGTGATTCAAATGCAGCATCCTTGCAGAGGTTATTACTGTCAGATGAGAGAAAGTTTTGCGAGAAGTAATTAAAATCAAGCAGGATGGGAAAGGAATGTTGTTGAACCTGTCTTACTTCAAACTACTGCATTATTCATCATAATAACTGAAGGGCTTCCCTGTTCTCTGATTGCTGTTTCAATTACAGCAACAGCTAGGTATTCGGTTTAATTAATGGGGTGTATTTGTATTTACATTAAAAACTATTTCAAGAAGTGCGAGACTATGAACCACTATAATTTGGATGGGTGTTTTATCTTTCCGGTATTTTTCCATTATATTCTAGAATTAGTTCTCTCAAATCACAGAGCTTGTATGCCTCCTTCTGAAATTATCAGTTCAGACTTCACATGGAGGCTCACCTAGTTTACCCACTGTGTGGGCATTGAGGAAGAAGTGAAACTTGGTCTGTGGTTTGGGGCGTGGCAATGGTAATGATTATGGTGACCTCAATTCACAACTTTCCCCTACAAATGATCATCATTGGCCAGAAAGATAATTTTTTGGACTACAGCTCTCCAACTCCACCCCTCCTGCCTTCATGGCCAATAACCTTATTGGTTCAGGATTTTGGGAATTATAGTCCAAAATGTATTGTCTAACTAGAAGGATGTTACAGATGCATTAATCCATGATGTCTATGACCATCACTTATATTTCCTCATTATTCACATTTTAGATTAACACATAGATATTATAAGAAATGATGCAGCATCACAACCCAAAAAGGACAGAGGCATTCTCCTTTCAATTTATTCAATTTCAGCTACTTTCAGGCGACCTGACAATGGTTTCAGTGTATTTGGGGAAAGGCATCATGATAAGGGACATCAAAACTAGGGGCTGATATCCTAGACAGGGTGTGCAGCATAAATGTCCTATGTGACCCTTCTGTTAAATAACAAAGAAGAGCCTTTCACCTGTAGTGACCTACAGGCAATTCAAGCAAGGACATTTGCCTAGGAAGTGAATCCCAATGGCACCACATTACAGCTCTGCTCCTGTGATACCGTCAGTGTGAATGTTGCACATTAGGCAAAAATGTCTAACTACTTCCACAGAGAATATATACATGTAAATTACCAACAGGGTTAAAGCCAAGATCTGGCAATTTTGTTTTAACTAACTGAGTTGATAGGTGGTCTAGAGAGGTATCTCATTCTTTATCCCCCTCTCTCCATTGATAATACATCACACATGCACCAAAGTTATTGTTTGAATATCCAGCATATTATCAATCACACCCCTCTGACAATGCAGTGGATGAGATAATGTTGGAGCAAAATAATATACAATTAATAGAAAATAAGAATGGCGCAGTGTGCAAAACCACTGAATAAAATAAAATTAAATGGGCACAAAACATAGAAAAGGCACCTCATCTGAGCCAATAGTGGGTTCTCTAAATGTGTGTGATGTGCTTCTCTCTGGTGAATCAATGAGATGGTGGGCATCACTCCATCTACCTTCCTCTTAGAGAAAACATCCCTGCTTCCATGACCTTCCCAGAGGTTGAAGTCTACATTCCATGGTGTTGTGGTGGAGAGAGCTTACCTGCCCCAAGTACAAGCTCACAAACTACAGCATTTTTTATTTTGATTCATTAAAATATTTGTACCCACCCGGCCTCACAGGCTCTCAGGACATTATGTAATGAAACAATGAAACTGTTAAACATTGCAATGCCAGCTAAAATCTACTAATTCCCTAAGAGCAGATGGATGGGTTTGTCTAATGCATCATGTTAAGGTGGTGGAAGGGAGCTGAGATTAGAACATTGTACATTAGAGGTGCATGTGATGCACATGAGATGGCACATTTGTGTGTCCATTTCCTTGTGCAGTATTGCCTTCAATATAAAGGGCTAGATAGACAAATAATGTCAAATACATGACAGTAACCTCATGGTGTAGAGATTTAAGCAGAGTACAAGATTAAAGGCAATAAAAAGATAAAAATAAATAATAAGATTGAAAATATATGAAGCAATCTGAGCATTAAAACCAGGTGGTCAAAATCATTGAAAATAATTAAAACCACAATGCAGAGCAGATTAGGCAAAATCAGACAAAGATTTAATTAAAAGCCATGTCTTTACTTGGTACCAGAATCACATCACTGTTGGCACCAATAGGTTTCTCCTACAGGCTCTCATGGCTGGGGCACGAGGAATACCCCCTTGCAGCCTTCATTCAGCCATAACTCCTTCAACTATCAAAGTCCCAAGTCATTTAGGGCAGGTGAATATTTCACCACAATTGAATGCAGAACAGAAATGGATTGGGCAGCTAATGCAGATCCAGGATTTGTGTTATTGGGTTTCTAAATGATTTTCCCTTGAGTTTTTTAAAGGAAAAAAATTAAACCTAATCATATGTTAAGCTATTTGCAAAGCTTGACATAGCATTGTAACAAAACAAATGTGTATGAAGAAAAAAAAATCTAATAATGAAAGGTCTAACTGTCCCTTTCTGCAGCATTACCATAGTTATGCTCATTTGATATATGTTTCATATGTTTTTATGGCCTTTTACTAAGACTGCAAAAATATACAGGTATTAATCTAACAGCAGTGTTGATGATCTTATCTTCTAATTACTAATTAATGTTTCCCCCTTTTTACACTTCTTTCTGTTTTGTATATGTATATTTTTTAATTATCAGTTGTATTAGGTTTTAAAAGATAATCATACAAAAACCCCAAAATACACATAAAATTATAACCCATGCTAAACAACAAAATAACCCTAAGGATCAAACAAAATAAAACTACCCCACTACCCCATTTCCCTACTCCCAAAGCCTCCCCTACATAAAACAATATCAACTATATCAACATAACTCAAATTTACATAACTGATACAAATTAAACATTATTTATTTTGTTCCATATGACAAATGGATCCAGGAATGAGAAATGCCTGTTTTTGCTAACTTTAATTAATGATGCAAATATATCATCTACAAGGTGCTTTGTTTAGGTAGAAATTCATGCCACCAATCAGTACAAACAGCAGGTTTACTAATGATCACAGATCATTTGTGGACCTTTTGTTTTACAAACCGTTGGAAAATGAAACTGTTTTAAAAAAAATGTATCCTGTTGGTTCACAATACGGTAAGTACTTGCACGTCTTCAACAGCTAGCAGCAAGGTGAGGGAATGCAATCGTACTGGTTTGTGGATCAGCTTATTTCTCCAGGGGTCTGGCTGTTCGTCACTGCCATAGTGTCTTGGGTTTCCCTTCCTTCACCATCACACATAGAAGAGAGCAATTACACCAGTGTGGGTGTCAGCAAATTAATTCCAGTCGTGTACTATTTTTAATGTTATATTGAGTATAACAGTAGAGGGTGTTTTAAACTATGGGTGTTGTCTATGTGTTTGTAGTCTTATGATTCCCTTGGGGGGGGGGGAGCTGTAAGTGTTTTAAATCAGCAGATAAACTACTCAAGCTCCATTCACAGTGTGGGCTCTGATGCCCACCTGAATCCTACTGCAATGAAAAGAAAAATAAAAAAAGGGGGGGGATTCTTCTACAACTACAAGAGCCAACTAAATATCCTATTAAAAATTATTATAAAACATATCACAAATTAGTAATTGTTAGATTTCTTATTGCTCAAGAAGAGTGCCATAAATTGTTTGTCCAATCTCTCAGAAAGTGTTCATGTGTCTATTCGTTGGAAACCCTCATGATATTTGGCCAGTGGGTTCACAAAACCTTAACAATCCTTCTTCCATCTCCTGTATTTCAGTCTGTTTCTAGTAGGTTTGAGCAAACAATGACCTATTTTCATATCTTGAAGTGATTCCATATGTAGTATCCACATCTTTATTCATAACGCCCACAACAGATATCCTAGTATTAGGTAATATTTATTTTTATTTATTTATTTATTTGGATTAACATATAAATCTTAGACCAGGACTTTCACCTTCTTAGAAGTCTTACTACATATTGACAAAAGGAGCTTTCCTTATCTTGGACATCTCCAATAATGATATGTGGAATGTTCTGGCTATTTTTGAGACAGCCCGCTAGGGGTGCATTTCTGAGTGTTTACTCATTCCCACATGGGAGAAGAAAACATTTTCATCAGTTTGTTTCCCTTGGGAGAATGTCTTTGAAAATTGTGTAGTTTTTCAGAGATGTTCTCAAACCTTCACGTTTAGAACTATACTGATTTGGCAGGGACGTCGCCATTAGCCCTCTGTTGCTCAACTTTTTAAGCTGCTTTTCAAAATCCCAGTTTCACTTCTCCACAAACTTTTTTTTTTTTATTCATCTTACTTCCATTGCTGGTAACTGAGCTCAGAGTGGAAAGTAGTTTGTACTCGTTAACTCATCTGCATTCAAACTGCAGAAATAATCCTGTTTGGCATGCTAAGAATGCTGGGTATTATAGTTTTGTTTGTGGCACAAGGGCTCTCTGACGAAGGCTAAATTTCTCGGACAACTACAGTTCCAGAATTCATAGCACTGAACCATGGCAGTTCAGTGTGTAAACAGGAGCCTTTTCTGCAGTGCAGAGGCCTTGGTGGGGGGGGGGGGAGAAAGGGGCTGGATCTTGCCTTCCCAGTAGGCTCAGGCAAAGCAATGTTGTTGCTGGCTTTTCTTAACTTGTGTATTCTTCCTCATTAGTAACTTTTGCCATCTTCACCTTACATTTTTATATTTCCTGAACACCCACACCGTTTGTCATCTGTAAAATGTTTGGTGGGTATGAGAAAGTGTATTCTCCCGCCTCATATTGATCTTCCTGATGATCCCCAATGTACTGGAAGGGCAATTGTCCATTTGTACTGGCCTATTGAAACATAGCTTGATAACAATGTTTTGATGGTTCCCACCATCCAACTGGGCCACTACATGTCTCCATGTGCCTTCCTTGTCCTTCATGACTGCTCCCTCATGCGGAACCAAGGCAGCTCTTTCCCACTTAGTTAGTTTGCAGTCAGTAGATGACAAGGGGAGAAAATGGGAGGAGAGGAAAACTGGAAGATTTTAAAAGTAGCTGAAAAAGTGAGATGACAAAGGATTAACTGGAACTGTCCCTACCAAATCAAGACAGTTGGAAGGTTTGCTAGATGGAGTGATACAAGTGCTGGATGTTGTTGTTAATAAACAGTACACATTTCTACTTGGTATAACCTATACAAAGTCTGAAGATTTTGTTACTTTTTATATGAGCCCTACTATGATTACTGACTAGCTTGCAAACACTAAACCTTTGGTTACCGAAGTATGAGATCAAAATCAAGTTGCAGTTATTGTTATTTCTATTGCATCTGCTCATATTGAGGATCATTTACAAAAGGGCAGGTTTTGCTTGCCCTCCATAGGCTTTCATTATTGAATCATTCTTTATCAGTTTTGGAAGCAAAGGGAAATTACACTTCCACATACGAAAAAGCCAAGGGGAGAAATAACAATATTTTAATGTTTCCCTTGGCACTGTACATTGATTGGGCACTCTCTAGGAAATGCATTAATTTATCTAATGATTTCTATAGTTCCTGCAAGCCCCAGCAGATATTAAAATGGAGTGCATAGCAAATGAGCTAAAAAGGAAAGCAAGATGAACTTTGTTCATCAGGCATGCCCTTGGTTCTGTTTTAAAAAGGAAAGCAGCTCACAAATGGTTGGGCAATTATCCATTAATGCTAAGAACTAATTCCTTGTAATTTGCAATGTATTTGTCATCTACCAACCACATCAACCACCTCTGTATGAATAAAGGGGCTTGACATTCTTTGGTCATGTTAAGCGCATGGACGCAAGGGTGAACAAGTACTCTGGGATGAAGGTGGTGGAAAACCTGTAAGTATATATTTATGACTATGGGCAATGTGTTCCCTTCTTGGATGGAATGAACAATGGGTATCCCTCCAGTCAATCCCATGGCCAACAGCCAGATATCATGGAGCTTTACATCCAATAACATTGGGAGAAGGGGCTTTCACACTACAAAATTATAGTGGTATGTTTCCACTCTATATGCCATGGCTCCATCCTATGGAATCTTTAGGTTTGTATATTGGTAAAGCTTTAGACTTCTTTGGCTGAGAATTGTAAATGCCTTGCCCTTAAGATCCCAGGATTGCATAGGATGTTGCCATCGTTGTTAAAGTGGGATCAAAACACTATAGTTGTATAGTGTGAAAGGCCTCCAAGGGTTAGTGAGAAATTTCTCTATGGAGTTTATCACATACCTTCAGTTCTGCCATGCTGCCATTGCCCCAGCATCATCGATCAAATCGTTATTAAAAAGGGGCTCTTTTTAGAACAGTTACGAGAATGCTTCCATGACGAAAACGGAACCGTTCCCCTTTAATAGCGCCATCTGTGATCCCACGAGGAGGCTCCCATCACAGATCGATGATGCTGGGGCAACAGGAACATGGTGGAACTGAAGGTGTGTGATAAACTCCATGTGATTGTACCTTTCTTCCAGTTTGCTCAAGATTGCTCATATAATCTCTGTCCCATTTTATCCTTAGAGCAACCTGAGGCATTAGGGCTAGACACAGAAGGCCAATCTACTTTAAAAATACTACAGGGAGCAGCTACCTCTCTTTCTCATTCTCTCTGTTTCTCTGTCTCTGTCACTCTCTCTGTTATTTCTTTACTCCATCGTAAATATAATTGAAGTGAACACAAATGGTGGGCTTAAGCTGTATTTATATTGTAGAATTAATGCAGTCTGACACAGCTTTAACAGCCATAACTTAATACTATGGAATTATGGGATTTATCGTTTTGTGAGCTATTTAGCCTTCTCTGTCAGAGAGCTCTGGTGCTGCAACAAACTACAAATACAGGATTCCATAGCATTGAGCCACGGCAGTTAAAGTGGTCTCAAACTGCAA
>NC_056525.1:93186867-93192770 GCF_019175285.1 Sceloporus undulatus
CGCACACAATTCGCAGAGTGAGATAGGCTTAACCATTTTGCCTCCAGTATTCCAGTTCTTATTAAAAAAATTTTTTTTTTAAATATTGAACAGTAAGGGGAGACAGATCAATTTTGCCAATAAAAACAACAGATCTCATTTTATCTTTTTTGGTGATGCAAAAATAGCTAACTCCCATCAGCAAACATTTTAATCTGAGGGTTGCTGTCCAGATTTAAACTTTTTAAAATCCTTTTACTTTTTAATTGCATATTTTAAACTTTTAAAGTGTTTTTAATTGGCAGGTATTATATGTTAATGTTAACATTTGTATATGCTGCAATACTATATCGTTTTAAATGTGTAAACTGCTCTGCGTCTTTTTTTAGGAAGAAGAAGATAATGAAATTGTTGGTGATAAACACATAAAGCATCCACCAAGCCCATACCCCACTTTCCCGTTTGGCACGACAGCCTCATTTCTCCTCTTTCATCCCACTTTTTCCTTGCTTTTAACCTGTCTCAT
The DNA here is from genome assembly GCF_019175285.1 of Sceloporus undulatus. Lineage (NCBI taxonomy): Eukaryota > Metazoa > Chordata > Lepidosauria > Squamata > Phrynosomatidae > Sceloporus > Sceloporus undulatus. Next base: position 93,187,373 of record NC_056525.1, read on the forward strand.
TTTCTCCTTCCTTACTTCAGTAGCTCCAATGAGTTTCAAGTGTAGGTGTTGCACTCATTCATTCAGTAAGGAGAACAGAGAAATGGGTGAATCTTGACCTTCCCAGCAAGCTCAGGCAAAAACACATTTTTGCACTTCTCCAACTTTTGTGTTTTTCTTCATTATCAACTTTGAGATCTTGACCACACTGTGGTGTTGCTTCGCCACATATGCACAGTTTCTGTCTATGAAATGTTGCAAGTATGCTACAAGTGGAGAAGAGTCCATACTGCCTTTGAAGAGTCTCAATTAGACTTGTAGTACCTAATAATTTCTACAGTTCAGGAGAAACTTTGAACCCCAGGGCTTTGTGTTGTTGTTACTAGAACTATAATATGCTCCTGGAAGAAAGAGAAAGGAGGAATGGCCTCTACATCCATCCCCCCCCCACCCCCCCCCCCCTCCCCCCCCTCACCTCCCCCACGCCCCCTGCAAAAATGACCCCTCCTCTTATTGTCGGGGGGGTGCCTTTCCTCAGCTAAGAATAATGCTGTAACTTCAGGTATATTTAGATCTAAAACTGAGGATGTAAATGCAAAGGCAAATAAGTACTGTAGTTTTTTTCTCTACTGCAGAAGAAAAGTAATTGTTTTTGTGCAGTATTTTCCATGTACTCCAGCATCCTAAAAATTTGTGACAAGTTCTTCTGCAGAGAAATACACATTCTAAGTGTAGAGAAGTACATAGAAGTTTTTTTCAAATGCATAAAAACCTCTCACATACTTGACACAGAAAGCACTGTTTCCTATGACCGGTTACAAACCGGCACTTGGGACGTCCACAGGACGTCCCATTTAAAAAAAGGGGCGTCTCTTCTAGACGCCCCTGGGTCTAATACAGACTTTGTCTGTACAATATGGCGCTGGCCGTTCCACACGGCTGGCGCCATCTTTACGTATCGGACGCTGTGCATCTGAACGTGTCGCGGCGCCTGTGATGTCGCAAATGCGCCGCTGGCACCTCGCGACGTCACAGAGGCGCTGCAGAAAGAAGTTCCATTTTGGAGCTTTTTTTTGCTCCGTAAGGGAGCCGCGCAGTGTGGCTGCGATGGCTCCCTTACGGAGCAAACGGCGGCAGCGGCAGACCGCCTCAAAGCGGCAGTCTATAACCCGCCCCCGTTTGAATAAAATAGTCAAATGTTTCTCTGTCCTCTAGAACATCCAAATACTGGGAGAGAACTGTGCCAAATCATGCTGTTCCATTATTCTTTCCAGTGTGACTTCCCAACAATAAACCAGAAAATTAACAATAACAAAAACAATATCAATAATAGAGAATCGTTGGAATATTATATCTTTTTTTACTTAACGTAACTTTACCTACACTTAGCTAAATAGCAGAGGGGCTAAGAAATCCTGGTACTTAATTGCAAAACTGCATATTGGAACTCCAGCCAGAATGTCTGATCCATATTTGGAACAATGTATATTGGTGCTAGACATATTGGGCACTTTGCTTGCTCTGCTATGTATTAATGTAACAGCAGCCCTCTACTGGATATCGATGTTACTAAGCTCACCAGTTCTAATTCCCACATACATTAAGACAACTTACAAAAACCTAACTGCCATATAGAATTCTAGCCACCATTCTTTCTATCCCTGCCCCAATGCCCTTAAGCACTTAACCTGAAGTAACAGCCTTGACAGATCAGATCTAACTTACATCTGGATGCTGAGGGATTTTTTTTTTTTTTACTTCTACCCACATTCAGCTGACTTCCTGAACAGGGTCAGTGTATCAGAGTAGTATAAATTACTCAGATCAGCTGAAGTAAATCATGTCATGCATCTGAGACCCAAATCAGGTAGATTCGACATTTTTTTTTTAATACAGGAGAAATGTGTGCTAAGATTATATGAAGCTAGCCTTATTGCATTTAGGCAAGGCCAGGCCAAACTGTAGATCAACTATCTTCTGGGGCTGCCTTGTACCACTTTTCTACTGTTCTATTGCAGTGTTGGCTAACATTGGCATGTCTAAAGTTTATAATCACAAATCACAAATGCCACCTGCTATGCTAGCTGGAGGGTTTTTTTGGGGGGGGGTTCGAAATTTTATTCAAAAAAGCAACATTTCAAGATGTGGTGATGCATTCTCCCAGTGTACATTTCCCCTTTTGGGGGGGAGAGGGAGTATTATACAAGAGGGGATATCTTCCAAGTGCTTTTTCTGCTGGTATAGTAAAGACTGACGTGAGCCAAAGGAGGGGACTGATTTTCACCAAATAGTATTTCCATGTCACCCTTCTCTTTTTGATTAATTCTCTCTCCACTCCAGGAAGAGAATGATGTGGGGCGGGGGGGGGGAGATGATTTTCACATGGCATTCTTATTCCTCAAGAAAATGACACTGATGTTCTCTCTCTCTTGGGAATTAAAAACCATTGCTTCAACAAGAGGGGTCTTTCCATACACATCCATTTACACTAAGGTTAACAAGGCATTTGGTTTTGTTTATTTTCAGCAAAACTGTTGTATCACCATCTCTATTTGACGGTGTGGCATGATAGTGTTATTATAGTCCCTACATAATCCATGGTTGGATGGGATCATTTAAAGAACAAGAAAACCCAAAGATAAATGTCATTGACCCAGCAACAGGCAAAGAAATAGAGCAGCCAGCTGGTGTGAATGGCTGTTTGCTAAAGAATACAATATTCTATTGTTTGTTTGTTTTGTGGGGGGGGATGCAGCTTTTAGTGCTGTAGATGACATTAAATGCTTAGCTGCCACAATATTAATTTCACTTTCTCCTTTTGTGATAAGTGGGGAAACTTAACTGTGTCATGATCAGGATTGTACACACACTGCACCATTCTAGCAGTTTGAATCTAATTATGGAATTATGGGATTTCTAGTTTGGTGAGGCAATTAGAATTGTCTGCTAGAAAGTTCTATTTTGTTCTCTGAATGACAGCACTGAACCTTTCTCTAACAGGATTTTAAGGTACAAATCCCAGGTTGGCTAGTTAAAGTGGTATCAAACTGTGGATATAACTGCAGATATAACCATGTATGTCCTAAGATCTTCTTTAAAGCCTCTTAACCAAGTACTGTCTTTAGCAGAAATGGGATACATATTAGCAAAGAAGAGAGGCTTTTCTGTAGTGGTGTTGCAACTCTGGAATCATCTCTCAGAGAGGTTTGATGGTGCTGCTGGCACTAAAATCTTTTCCATGTAATATTTAAATCTTCCTATTTGCCAAGGCCTTTGAGAGGAAATGCCATTCACTTTACATTTATTCACTTGTCTCTTTTTGGAGACAAGTGGTTATACTGTGCAGTGTCATTTTGGGTATATGAATAACAGTGCTCACCATTTTGGAAATGAAGGCTCATTACAGCACAGAAGATTATCTTATAGTAGTAATTGCAATTAACTATTAATTACAGCATTCTGAGAACTTCCCAACCTTATTTTGTGTTATCCTTAAATAAAAACAATCTTATGAAGCAGGTGAGCAGTGTAATCTGTGGAGATTACACCTGTTGCACCTGAAATTTTACTGGAATTACTGATGGCTGCAAACTTCCTAGATTATTACATAAAATAAATTATAATAAAATGACAACTTTTCCCAGTATTAAATACATGTATTTCTATTAAAATCTTTCTGCGGAGTGAAAAGTGAGATAATGGCTTGGTGAAGGATCCCTAAATATGATCATGGAAGAGATTTTAACCTGAGATGTTCTCATTCATAAGCTCAGTCTCTTAACCAATACAATACTGTTGGGTTGAACTCCATAATTTCTGAGTTCAACTGCAGCACATTTCTGCTTCTTCTGTCTCTAGAGCAAATTTCACAAAAAAAAAACCAGTCTATGAAGATATGGTGCACTGGCTATGCAGAAAAGCAAAGTTATTAGTTTTCACCTTTCAACTGGAGATTCCCATATTCAACATACCATATATACTTGTCTATATGTCAAAAAGTTTAAGCCCAAAAATGGGCTCCAAAAAGCTGATAGTGAATGGAGGAGGAGGGAAGATAGAGAGAGAGAACAGAGGTTTGTCTTCCTATTTTACAAGCCATGAGCCTTGGAAAAGGTGGTGGGGGGGAGAGGTTTGTCTTCCCATTTTGCATGCCCAGGCTGTGACCCTTGAGAGAGGTCCAAGAGGGAGAAGGACAGAGGGAAGTGGTGTTTTGTTTTCCCCTTTAGATCCTTTGTTACACGCCCCTAAATTTCACCCCGACTTATCCATGGGTCATATTAAAATCCATGATTTTGCCCCCAAAACCTGCCCTTAACTTATACATGAGGTTGACTTATACATGAGTATATACAGTAATCAGGAATTCCTTGACACCATCTTTTCAAGCTGTGGCACCTAATTTTCTTAAACACCATTCATTAATTTCAAAATGAGAATGTCAACCTATGATGGCAAGTGTCTAGAATTTGTAGTGTTAAATACATGTGCACATCAGAAGCTAGAATTCTTGGATATAAGATAGGATTGATGGGAAATTTTTGCATTATCAACTTCACCAGTAATTAAAATATGAATGTTGTTGATAGACACATACTAGCTAAAATGGACCATTGGCCTGTGCTGTAAGAAGGGTTAATGTTCTTGCCATCTTGCATACTAGGCTTAATATTCAAATATTCAGACAACACCACCCCTGGATTCCAGCAATTGCAAAAGATAAATTGCTTGTTCATGAATCTAAATTGCAGTCAAAATCGTAGCACTACAAGCCGTTCTTTTCTTAAAATTGAATGATGATGCTAGATATCTGCTATTCAAAGTATTAAAATCACTCAGATGTAAAATTGCAGGTGCAGTGTCAAGTACCCTGTGTTATTTCCACATCTTTATTCAGAGAAAAAATACAAAATCTTCTGGGCATCTCTAGATCTGCATCAAGATGTTTTTAGCTCTCACAACCAGCACTTCCTTCAAGGGTGTAAGACACATGTCTTAACTGAATACTATAAAGTGAGCTAGTTAGGTAGTTTCTAGAACTTTAAAAATTATATTTCTCACATGTTCTGGTGTAGGTGGTTTAATATTTTATTTGGTATGTGTTTGGTGCAGGACTCTGAGGTTCCTGGCAACTGAGACAGGAACCAGTGTTCAACCTTGTAAACAGAGTGAACGGCATGAAAGTGGGGCTATTTGCTGGTCAGGTTGAAACACCAGCATCTCTGCCTCATCCATGTTCAGCTTAACACAGTGTGTGGTCATCCACAGATAAATACTCAACAGGCAGTCCATCACAGACTTCCATATAGTTGCATCCATTAAATCAAATCTCTGGAAGATCTGAGTGTCATCTGCACAGATGTGATATTGGAAAGCCATCTCTGAAATAAGAAACCCAAAGGGAAGCATATATAATGAGAAA
>NC_056525.1:93192870-93199252 GCF_019175285.1 Sceloporus undulatus
TAATAAGAATCCTGCCCTCCAATGAAAATATTCCCCAAACTTCTAGTACTGCAGTAACTTAAACTGCAGTTGGGCATTTAGAGATATATAGTCATCCCTTCTAATTCATGGGGATCCGTTCCAGACCACCACCACCCCACAAATTGGGAAAAAACACAAATATTGGAGCCCCATTGTTTTTAATGACTGTGCACTCCTGCGCATGTGCCACAGGCATGCACACCATTTTCCTTCTCCTGGCTTCCCGTCTGTAGCAATTCGAAACTGCAAATGAGAAGTCAGCAAATCCTGAAGGACGACTGTAGTTTAGGCATCCAAAGAAAGAGATCAGGTAAAGATACCAAGGACATATGAACTTAGCAAACGTAAGAGTTCAAGGTGTGATTGACTGTCAGTATCTCATTCTCAGCAATGCTAGAAATATGAGTACTGAAGTAAAATTTCATGTGGGAAGCAGAATTCTTATGAGGGGAGTATCCTCAGTTTTCACCATCCCCCATAACAAGCACCTGCTTATATGTTAGAAACCATGAAGACCGGGGGTGTGGGGGCGTACTTCTGCCAGTAACTGAAACAAGAATGGGGGAGGCAAACAACTATGATTGGGTCTATGCAACCCAAGCTATGGAATAGTTATATTTTACAACCTTCAAACCAATATACAAACACAACCATACTGTAAGGCTTGCAGCCAAATGGGATGCAAGGGAAATGATTTTTTGGCAAACAATAAAAATATATATAGTCCTGAAGAAGAGAAAGGAAAAGGGACTGGGGGACCAGACCTCCAGTGCTGTTAAGGGAGAAACTAGGCCAATTGAGGATGGAAGGAAGAGAGAATAAAAGTACTTTCCCTTTGTTACCTAAATGAATTGCTGTTATCTGCTAAGATAAGGTTACCAGTAAAGTGGTGAGCAGATCCCATGGGAACATTGTTATGGGGAAAGCTTATGAAAGGAACGAAACATTTGTATTGTTCATGCAGGGAGAAAGATACATTTTCTTTAAGAAAATAGTATATTTTAATCTGGAAAAACTAAACACTATATGGGATCTAGTCCCAAGCCACCCTGTGCCAATGATCACATAGATCAAACATCACAGTATGCAGAAGTGGTTTGAATTATATATTTCTTATGCAAGTTTATCAAAGAAAAATGGAATACATCTAAGTAAATAAGCAATTAGCTGATAATCTTGTAAGCATCTTTACTCAACTGCCTAATGAGAATGAGCAACAAGAAGCAAAAGAAATTTGCTTACAAAATATTTTCCAACTGTACATAAAAATCAGCTTGTGAATACTTGATTTTATGATTAAAGAGGCATCATGCATTATTCTTTTAGAAACACCACCAACATGTTACGCCCCAAGGAGTTCTCAGATGTGAAACAAATGAGAACTCCATGTTCAAGACAATACAAAGGTATCATCCTTTCTGTATAGACTGTCTTTTCATATGCAATACCTATAGCACACTGTAGGTCCTAAATAAATATTTGGAAGTAAATATGAAGGACTTAAATTCTCCTACATGCATGAACATTGGGGATGCTGAGAACTAAATCCATGAAAAGAATGGATATATTGCACAGATCAGTCATACTCAAACTGTTTACCCTTGCGAGCACCCTTTACAAATAGATGTGGATGCTCCCTCACTCTACCTGATATAAAGGTAAAAGTAAAGAGTAAAATATGTAGCTTTAGTGTGCACATTTTCATCACACATTCATGTATATCCATATTTTAACATTTTATAAAGAAATAACATTGTTCAAAATAGAGCATGAAACTAATATCCCAGAATCCAACAGGATGGAACCATGGCCACTCAACTGTTAGAACTGGCAAGCTTTGCATGCCTATAGTCACTACTTGCTACTTTTCACATTATTCTACAGTTTATTAGTTTCCCCTCCTTCTCAGTCTCTCTCTGACTTCCTGCATCACACTCTCGGTCAACCAACACCCATTTTCTATTCTTTCTTTCTTTTCCATTAAACTCTAAAGATTTCCACACTGTCTCCAAAGTTTCCATTAATGGAAAAAGGCTGCTCCCCAAAAGATTCAGGGATGCTGGGGGCGAGGAGGCAAGTTCCTGATGTTTAGGAAGTGCGTCAGGCTTTCAGACACATGCACTTCCCTGACGTGTTTCTAGTGTTTTACTAGCGCTTACCCAACAGTAAGTGCTTGCACGGAAATCTTCTTGAGTTCCTTTAAGAACAAGTAATTTGTAGGTAAAGCTATGTTTATATATATCAAAAACAACAAGAAGCTTGTTTCTTTTTCTCTGTTAAACCTTGAGGGTTGGTGTGGGACTGTTTGTTGTTCATATTTGGCTTTGGCACTTTGATTACTCTGCTTGAGAAATCCAGTACTATCACTCACATTTCCCAAAAGTAAAGTAGTATCAAAGTGCTATGACTGTGTAGTGGCCATACATCCTTAACATCTGAAATAAACTGAGACCACAAAAGATGACAATACAGAAGATGAATACGCTGTACTGTTCGAAGGAGGGGGGTGTTCCTTTCATATCATATGATCATTACAATTTGGAGTCTACTTGTATCCAGCTAAGATATGTAAGCTACATATCAGAGAAAATGATGTGCAAAAAAAGCTCTCCAAATATTGACTGTGGCTCTCAAAATTTCCTCACCTTTAGCTATGTGGGCTAGGGCTGACCGGAGTTGCAATCCAACAGTCTGGAAGGCCATACTTTGACCATTCCTGGTTATCATGAATATATTTACAGTCAGGCTTAAACAAATACTTTGAGTGGGCAACAGTGGAAAAATCTGAAGGGGACAAAATTCCAAATTATTCACTAACATTTGAGACCATTATTTTAAGCCATGATTCTAAATTGACATAAAAGACAGTTCCATAACTACAGAACATGTTAGAGACCAGCCTTTCTGTTCCTATAAATATTGGGTAAATGCCAACAAGAAAGCTTGGTGGGAAATGTGTTAAATTGACCCTCTTAGCAATCTGTCATAGAAGAAGAATACAAAGAGGAGGAAACAATGGGGACAGTCAAACAAAGCAGATGGAAGTTTAAAGAAATGACATGTTTATTCACTTTTTCCAAGGTAGAATTTTGACCTTCCAACTGCATAGTAAAGAAAAAAAAAGGTTGCCATGGTTTCACTGGAAGTTAAAGAAAAAGGATGTGATGAATAAGGAATGACATATGCCTGGCAAATCTTAGATGTCCTTTGGCAAAACCTCTTACCATGACTAGAAGAGTGGGAAATATGGAAGGAAGACTACTTTAAAATGCCCCTTATAAGGTGTGAAAGAGAGAAAAATGCATTAAAATATGTGAAGCCCAAAGTCATTTGCATCTCCATTGGCATAAAAAACCAATCCAAAGGCTGCAATAATTAGCACATGCCATTGCAAATGGCACCACAACCACAGTACTTTCTATGGCTGACAGCCATGTTGAGGAACTCAATGACTTACATGGCAACTAGCAGTATCCTAACACCTACATGACAAGTGCTTGCCACCGTTCCTTCTGCACACTTTTTTAGTTATTAGAGAGCATTTGGAAACTGCAATGTACACCACTCTCATTTTTAAGACTCTCAAATAATTCAAGTCTGGATGGGTTTTTGCTGTCAGGTTATAAGTGTGCATGTTTCCACAGCCCCTTCTATCTGTTTGTAAGGTTCCCCCCCCCCAATTTAAAATGTGTGCAGTGGGAGAAAAACCATTTAGTCATCTGGATTTTCAGGGCTGCTCTCAATATTTTCCCCTTGCTGGAAATTCAAATAGCAGCTGTGGATCCAGTTCTGATCTCAGGAAGACAACTACTACAGTGGCTGGGATGGCTTGGAGGGGAATGGACTGTCTTTTTATCTAATCTAAAATGATTTATTTGTTCAGTTTACATTCCATGCCATGAATGGGGCTCATGGTAGCACACTATGTGTCTTAATAGTTTTTAGAAGGAAAGGGGATCATAGATCCAAAGACTGAATTTTCCCTTCGGATCCTTCTGGGAATCTATGGGTACTGTCCAAGAAACATATATGGAGTGTGAGAAGGTGCTATTTGCTTCAATATTCTCCATCAGGTGTTTTAAATATACAATATTGCTGTTTTCAGATTCCCCAGATAATGAAGCAGAATTAATTTGATCACTTGTATTTGATAATAGATTTTTATTGGTGCTGTATTTTTATTGGTGCTGCATTGGTTTATTGTTGTTGTTTTCCTGGGCAGAACAGAACTTTAGTTACACAAACACAGAAAGAGACTGCAGTACCGTACTAGCTTCTACTAAAAACAACACACACTTGCTTAAACTAATTGGGAGGGGATTGAGAACAAGTAACTCAGAAAGAAAATGAGTGTGGCATAGCTAGATAAACCTTTATAGTCTCACAAAAGCAGACCAGGAATAAGAAACAAGAATTCCAAGATTTCAGAGCCTGACACCTCTTCCCCAGGCCTCAGGATGAGGATTAAAAATCTCCAAGTGAGAGCTCTACCCTGAAAAGAAAAGGGCCCTTTGAAAACAAACAAACAAAACAAAAACAAATTATGTTCCACTAATTTCCACTGCAGCAGGCTGCTTTGAAAATGTTGCTTTTGGGTCTCCAGGTGATTCACGTGGTTACCACCTCCTCCATCATCCCTCTCTAAAAGTCTGGCAAGCTCGGTCAGTGTGGGAAAATACTGAGCTGCCTCACTATTCTCTTCCCCCATAAAAACATGGAAGCCATGATTGGGATATGTTAATTTTTTGGCACTCATCCCTTCATTACATCCCATTTGGATTACTGTGATGTACTCTACATGGGGGTGCATTTGTAAACTGTTTGAAAACTCCAGTGGGTCCAAAATGCTGCAGCCTGGTTGCTGACTGAGGCAGGTTATAGGGAACATATACCTCCCTTGCTGAAACAATTTATTTCCTGGCAGATTTCAAAGCGCTGGCTATGACCCTTAAAACCCTATATGGCTTTGGGTCCAGACTATTTGAAAAATAAACCATATCAGCCTTCCCATGCTCTAAGATCCACAAGGGACAGTTTATCGCAATCCCACCACCATCCCAGGCTTGTCTGCTGGGGACATAACAGAAAAAGAGAGCCTTCTCAGTGCCGGCTCCTGATTTATGGAATTCCCTTCCTCAGGGGGTCTGGTTATCCTTCTCCCTGTTATCTTTCTGGTGGCATGTAAAGATCTGTTTATTTAAGGAGGCATTCAGTTTTTAATATGTTGCAGCAGATAGTGCTTTTAATAGGTGTAGTGGTTTTTTAAAAATTCATTCTGTTTTAATACTGTTTCAATGTTTTTAAAGGTGTTTTTTACATCATATTTATTTTCTGTTTTAATTTTGTATTAAGAACTTTTAAAATCATACTATGTTGTTATTTTTAGATGTTGTACACTGCCTTGAGCCTCAGGTTGGGAAAAAGGCAGAATGTGAATGGAATAAACAAAGAAATAAATAAAACAGTATAATATTGTCTTGTAATATTATAATATTTTATTGTCTATTTGTAGATCTCTGATTATATAAACTCACCCTTAATTAAGATGTGTTGAAGAAGAAGCAAAGCCGCCTATTTATTAATATGTAGAAATCAGAGCACAGAAATGTCAATTTCCAAATAAATGTTAATTCATCATGGCCAAAGTAGCTTTTTGCAAATTTTCACTTTAATCCAACATGTGTCATCCAGCAAGTGTAGAAAGGTGATGATATGTTTCATCAGATAATCTTATAAATCAAAAGGGTATGGTATTTGTGGTAAGATACTTGCTCTTTGGTAAACAAAGCAAATGAAACTGACACTGTGCTTCATCATGAGACAAGGCTGTTCTTATGGAGACAGACCAGTCTGATATGAATAATAAAAAGAAAGAGAGAGAGAGAGAGCAGCATGTGAGCAAGAAAGGGGATAGCAAGACATCCCCAAAGCAGGTTGTATCCTTTAAAATTATTATCTAATGGAGAGAACAGGTGACTTGCAGGCGCTATGTTAGGGCCAGTAGTCTGTGAATAATTAAATTGGCCCTGGAGCAAATCAATCCTGAACTGTCCTTAGAAATCAAGATGACTAAACTGAGGCTGCTGTGCGATGGCCACATTACGAGAAGACACGACCCATGAGAAAAGAGAATAATGCTTAGTAAGGTAGAAGGCAACATTGTAGATGGATAAACTCAATCAAGGAAACCACAGCCCTGAGTCTACAAGATCTGAGCAGGGCTGTTGGTGACAAGATGACATGGAGGTATCACATTCATAGGGTCACCAGAGGTGGAAGGCAACTTTACAGCAGTTAACAACAACAAAAGTCTAAATTACCACCACCAACAAAAGTCTACATTACCAATTTGGTCATATGA
>NC_056525.1:93199352-93223761 GCF_019175285.1 Sceloporus undulatus
AGAAGGTTATGGAGGATGATACTTGGGATCTCATCCAAGTTAACAAGTCTATGTGTGAGTAGTCAATATGCAGGCTTCATCACTGAGCCTGCTGAAAACAGATTTCCTTAGTGCTAGATAGGCATGCCCACGTTCCTTTGGAGATCAGACAGGGAGAATCTCATCCAGTGTGTTCCTTTAAGCATCTCTCAGTACCATATGGGCTTAAATAGGCAGACTGTATAAACTGACCTACCTCAAGTCACGGCAAGTATGTATGCATGCTTGAAGATTTGAGGGAAGGGGGCTCCTAAGCTGCTACTGACTGCAGCTTGTAAACTCCAGCTGGAATGGCACGGAAAGTGGATTTTCTCTGCTGTAGATGCCTACTTCATTAATTAACCACTAGATGAACCTTTCTTTATGCAATAGTTTTGTCTCACAGTGATAATCTGGAATGTGGTGTAGTAGGCCTGAATAAGCCCCAGTTCATGATGAAACTGGGCTGAATAATGTCAATGCTGCATGGGGAACTGGGGCAGCAGTAGAAGATTTGCCAATGAGCAGAGTGTGGGTATGAATATTCAGAGGTAAGCCCCATTAAAATCTGTTATACTTCCAAGCAAGTGTGTACAGAATGCAACCTTAAACCAAATCCAATCGTTAGTTGCAACTAGAGTAGACAAGTTAAATCAATGGTAATTTATGTAAGCTCCATTTATTAATTTACTCTAGTTGGGACTCAAGCTAATGTGGGATATGATCATGTCTGCATAATTGTTTCTCATCAAAATGGTGGTATGAGAATTTAGTATGCCTACATATCCTGTTGACATGAATTTCATTTGTTAAGTTGTAACAGGACATAGGAAGCTGCCATATTTTAAGTCAGAGTGTTGCCCCTCCTATCTTAATATTACCAAACATAAACTAGTAAAAGTAGTAGACAGTCTCAGACCGGATTGTGGGGTGGCCTTCAGCCTCATTTGGAGGCATTAGGGACTGAATCAGGGGCCTTCTGTATGCAAAGCATGTGCTCTATTACTGAATTATGACCCTTCCACAAATATCTAACAATATATCATTTATTTGCCTGCAGAGAAAGTGCCAGCATTTTAGAGTATCTTCCACTCAATATATGCTTATTCTTGTCAAACATCAGCTTCATGGTTAATGAATATATTCCACCAGCACATTATTATATAGAAGTGCATAATTTCTTTCTATCTAATGATAGACTGTTCCTTTAAGCATATGTGAAGTAAGTAATTCTAAATTCTAGCACATTCAATTTTACCATTCTGCCAGGCTTTTGTAATTATGCATTTAGAATCTAAATTTTAGATAAACACACACAAAAAAATGTCACTGCTTTAGGGGGAAAATAAGAATAAGCTTTTTCATTAAATCAACAAATGGGGAGGGGGGGAGTCCTGAAAATAATGTTCATTTTAATGTTCATTATCTCACTTCCAACACCCATTCTTCCTAAGAAACCCTCACAAGAAATTGTGATAAGAACAGAGCTAGACTCAAGTAGGGCACTTAAATCATCTGATGTCAAACAATGAAGAGGGCTTCCTCAAAACTGTTTTATAATTTTCAATCCATTCAAAGGGCTGCACTTCTGACAAAAGAGTTTTTCCCTTAATACACGAAGTGGTTGGCATGAAAGATACACTGTTTGCCTACAGAAGATTCTCAGGTATTCAGTACATGAACTCCAACTGAAGAAGCTGTCAGTTATTAGACAAACAACATTACATTAGAAAGAAACACTGGAGGAATGACCATTAACTAAAGCAGACAATTTATATCAGAAGATCCTGATCGTCTAATCATTCTGCTCTTCTGATGGAGAACATTAATCCTATTTGCATACATATGGTCACAGAAATTTTACAAGAATATAAAGATCTGTGGAAGTGAAATAGCTGAGGTAAAGTACATAACTATCTCTGAGAGAATACACTTATAAAGGGATCTCTCAATCTCTTTCCCTCTCTCTCAAAGCCAAATTCGACAGTATGTTACTCAGGTTTGTTTTTAAGCCAGATCTGCTTACCTTAATAGTAAAAGATGGCTGTTTGTCATGCACATGATTTTCCTCATTTATACCTTAAACAGAAAGCCTGCATGGTTTAGTGGTTTGAGTGGTGGGCTACAACTCTGGAGAGCAGCATTTGAATCCCCACTTATCCATGGAAACCCACTGGTTGACCTTGGGCAAGTCACACTCTCTCAGCCTTAGAGGATGGTAGTGCCAAGAAACTTGCCAAGAAAATGCCATGATAGTCTCACCTTAGGGTTGCGATAAGTCAGAAATGACTTGAAGGTACACAACAACAAACCCTACATTTAACATGGTTTGTTTGTGTGAGTGTGTGCGCGCTCGCGCGTATGATTGGCTAGTGGGCTTAATTTGCATGTCTATTGAGATGTGTATCCTGCTGTGAGAGGAAAAATGGACTGATTGTATGGAATATGCATTCTTTTTAACCTCTAGTAGGACCTAACCATGCACAACTCATAAAGTTGATGGGAGATCTAGAACTGCATCTTTCATTTAAAAACAAACAACGAGACCTAAGGAGCAGAGATTGGATCAAAGCTATGATGCTGGGAAAGGACCGATTTGAACAGGTGCCCTCAAGTTGTTTCTGACTTTTGTAGAACCCAAGGCAAACCTATCATGGATTTTCTTGGCAAGATTTGTTAGAGGAGGTTTGACCGTGCCTTGCACTGAGGCTGAGAGCATGCATCTTGCCCATGGTTACCCAATGGGTTTCATGGCCACGTGGGAAATCAAACCCTGGTCTCCAGAGTTGTAGGACAACATTCAAACCACTACACCATGCTGGCTCTCTTTAACAGACAGCACACATATTTCATTTTCCCAGCTGCAATTGCTCTCTATTTTCTGTCTACAGAAATCCATATGGCAATAGTATTTACTCTACCTGAGCTAAAAGTACATTTGGAAATCAACTAAGGAAACAGCATTAAAAGGACTACAAGCTCTTTCCCATAAGATTGAGTGTCTAAACTGACCTCTCCAACACCCAGTTTGCTTTTGATTTATTTTGATTGATTGATTTACGAAATGAAATATTTAGTCATAGATCTCTTTCTATATCATTAATTTTGCCCTCAAATGTTAAGAATGTAAGAAGGTCCCAGTCAGCTGATTTGTCTACCTAGCACAGTATTGATGGAAAGAGTTTCCAGCAGATATGGGTCTTTCACTGATCTTACTACCTTAAACAACTCTGCTGGATGGGATTCTGCAGATAAAATACATGCAGAGGAGAAAGATATCTGCGCTGCCTATATCGCCTCTTTATAGGAACAAAGAAATTTCTTATGACGAGTTCTGTCAGGTAAGAGTGAAGTGTCATGCCAGGCATGCTCTAGTCGTTGTCCAACCTGCTTCATTTTCCTCTGATCTTCAGAGTACCATGGTTTGCGATTAGAAGAGGGTTGGAAAGAACACTTGGGAGCAATTGTGCCTTGGCAAGATCGGTGTTCCAGGTATTAACCAATGCTTCGACAGAATCACTGGCATTACCAACCAAGGAACCCTCTAAGGCTTTCTGGAATCCAGTTGGTTCCATTAACCTTCAAGGGCGGACTGTTCTAATGGGTCCTCCACCCCTGATGGGGCGGACTGTGGCTTTTAGTTCAGCCTTGACCAGGATATGATCTGTCCACAACAGTGTGGTGGTATTAGTTATTGCCACCCATGGATATTCCTGCTCCATACTGAAGACCACATTGAGGATATGACCCTTGCAGTACGTTGGCCCAGAAACCAATTGGGATAGGCCCATGTCTGTCATGGAGTCCATGAACTTTCAAGCCGCACCTGTTAAACTGGTTTCGAGTGGGTTGTTGAAGTTGTGCAGAATTATTAGTCTGGGTGACTCCAACAACTCTGAGACCAGCTGTGTCAGCTCGTATAGGGAGTCTGTTAGACAACGGCAGCACACTCCCATTTTGTGTGCTATTTTGCCCCTCACCTCTCGCCGTCCGTGTTAAACTGGAATCTGTGTACAGTGAGGGTGCATATGACAAAGGCAGACTGTACTTAACATCTCTCTTTGGTAATGAAATTTTCCTGTAGAAAGCCACATGTATTTGTTGCTCCTGCTTGAAACTGTCTTTTCATCTACTTGTGTTACTCTCATTTTATAACAAGTTTTATTCTTAATTCCAATCTTACACTGAGGTTCTTCCAAACCTCCAGTATTAATAATAAGACTTATGCCACCAATTCGCACAAATACTGTTTCTTTCTACATTGTGAGGTTGTCTCTCTAGAATTCATTTTTGGAAACTAGTCGTCTTGCTATCGTATAGTCATTATTCTGCTTACCCCCCTGCTTTTTTGTCATTTTTTAAAACCACTGATCCAACTGAAATTGTAGGCTCAAACTGCCAGATAAGCTTTTATGAAAAATGGAAGATCACAGAGTCTTACCTCTGGGATCTTCTTTCCTTGGCTGCATGGACAACATAGTGCCACTGTGATAGAAAGCCAGACTCAAATACTGTGCTCTTCAACCAAGAAAGCACTTATTCCTGGAAATGGATCTAAAACTGACAAAACTGTTCAATATACATCCTGCCTCGGAAATTAAAGATTTGGTGCAGTAGTGATTGCTGATTTTGAACTGAGATGAGATTCAAGCTGAATGGCTAATTTCCTTTCTGGCCTGGTTTAAAAGGTCACACCTGGGTTTCTTGGTAAAAAGTGGAGTAATTACATCACTGTGGCACTTGGCTCCCTAATGTATGGTACATATTTTCCAAGCTGCAGTCACAGTGATTGAAGATTAGCCATGCAATTTTATATCCAGCCTTGATTGTGCTTCCACAAATAATGTCCAGAGCTTTAAGTGCAGGAGAAGGATAAAAACACTCAGAGCTCTTCCTCTAAGCTATGGACACAAAATGATTTGCTGGCCACTAAATGCCACTCAAGTCCCACTGAAGAGGAAGTATGCACAAATCTAGCTTTATTGAAGGTGCCAGTGTAACCTTGGATCTTTTCAGCCACCTTAATTTATGACATATGTCTCAACTAAAACTCTAGGCATAATGGTAGGTAGGCAGTGGTACTACAAAAAATGAGCTATTGTTGCAATATGAAGGACATCTAAAGTTAACAGGAGTTACAGTTCCTCACATGGGAAGAAGCATTGCCCAGTAGACTGAGTTTAGATACATAAGAAAAGATCAAATCCAATCTCAGTTCCAATTGACCAACTTGACTGTTTCAGTCTTTCTGAATTATGCAGCCCTTGGTATATAATAAATAAAAGAAAAGTGTATCATTACATACACTGAATGTTACTGTAGGGTTAGACAATGGAAAGTATCACATGGGGCATGGAACAGCATTGTCCCATTCCCGTCCTGTCCTTCCAGAGCACTCATGGGAAGAACTTTCATACGAAAGCTTATCTGGATATTGTCCCATTCTGAAAGCATGAGTAACAGTGATAGTGTGAAAGCTTTTCAAATGACGTTGTGCTGATCCCATTATTGAAATGGTATTGGCCGGTAGTTTGCATTAATGGGAGTTTGCATTAATGCAGTGCCACTTTAAGGACGGGCTAATGACAGGATCAGTGTGTACGATATGAAAAGCTGTTGTGCGACACCCCCCCCCCCCCATGGATGGGATAATGATGGGAGAGTAATCCTGACCTTGTTCCGTCTGAATATGATAAATTCCAGAGAGAGGGAACAGGCGAAATACAACACTGCATAAATGCCTATCCATTGCTACTGTGTGTTAGTGGTGTCTTCCACTCCCTCCTCCGCACCTGTCTGCAGTGCCTGAAGGCTTGGGCTAGAAAGCTTTCCAGGATTTTGAGGGTTACATGGGGTGACACGATTTTAATTGCACAATTTTAATTATGTTTTATGTATACATAATTATACATAATTATGAATACATAATTGGGTCCCACTTTGGGAGAAAGGCAGAATAATAATAATAACAATAACAATAATGAAACACACTGATCCTGTTCCTGGATTCACTGACAGAAGGATTTCCATCAGTCAAACATATCCATGACATCCTCCCCCAACACTAGGAAAATGGTAAGTCCCATCAGTATTCCTCAAATGTAGCATTCACTCGAACATAACAGGGATGAGTGAATTCCTTTCTGCTTCCTTGTCTTTCCCCGAAATGTCAAATGTTTTGCCTGTATGATTTTCCTATCATTGATTCCTGTCTGCAACAGTCTCCTCTCTTGCATGAAGAATTATACTCCCATGGAAGAATAGCTACTTCAAACCTGCACATATAATCTACTTCCTCAGACAGTATTGTGTGCTCATTTTTCATCTCTGTTTCTTATACCTGTGTAATATGAATTGATTAGTCACTGACTCAGAACCTTATCACATGAGGCAATACATCGCAACTGGAGTAGGATAATAGTGCCTTTGGTTGGGGCCTACCACATGACACCATTCCTCTCCTATGACAGACCATTTTGAAGCTCTTATTTTTATGATGTAAAAATGTCATTAATAACTTCTTTCCCCACTACTGTTCTGCTAGAATTTCTGGAGTGAAAGTTCAGTTCTGCTTTAAAGCTGATTTTTGGTGGTCAGTGAGTGTGTGGATGTTATTTAGGTAAGGGAGTGGAAACTGCAAATGCATTACATATTGAGGAACTTTTAAAGGCTTTTTTTTTCACCTAAGAAAAAAAATCCATTAGCAAATGACCATTTCCCCCATCTGGCGCTTGTGAAAGAAGCCAAGAAGGGAAAACATTGCTTACTTTCCCATATCTTACCTCCTTTTCCTGGAGTAGCCCACTTCTCAAGTCTCTCTCTCAAATACACACACACACACATATTAAAAAAAAGAAATTATTTCATTATTCTGCCTGTTCCTGACTAAGCAGATTTGATTAATTACTGGCAGATTAATCACTATTTTACCTGCTGGCTTTTATCTGCCAACGATTAATCAAATCTATTATGAATAAGGACACACACACACACCAAGGTGGAAAAAACCTTTTTAAATGTAAGGCTTCTTTTAATTTATAGTTCTGGAGATCATTCTCTCTCTCCTCTCTCTCTTTCTGTTCCAAACTAGGAAAAGGAGCAGCTGGGTGGGTAGGGCTAAATGCTGTGTGTGATAACGATTTTGTGCAAATAAAGGATGCAATGCTGGAAATATTATAAAGGTCCAGTAAGGAAGAGAGTAGTCCAAATTGCATAACACTTTTGAAAATAATGCTATTTTAGCAGAAGAAAAGCCTAGTGCAATAAGACCCTGAGTAACACTATACAGTCTTACTACTCTTTCCCCTATTTTCCTTATGTACATTATTAGATCCTTAACAGCATTTTGACAGAAGGCTACAGTTCCAAAGATTTCCACCTATGGCTTATTAAACATGATTTGCCTTGCATGCACAAGATGCTTCAGCCTTAGCCTAGGTCTGACAACATAAATGATGGCTATGCTGGTAAGAAATATGGTTGTATCTTGATTTATCATTTGCTCCCAATTTCATTTATTGCAGAAGCAAAAGTAAAGACTCTTCCAGGCAGTAGTCCTGTTCTGTGCTTTTTGATTAATCTGTATCACCAGACTCCTCCCTTGCTGTTGGTATTACATAAAGCATTTATATAATCTTGTTTAACAAGCCCATATTTTTAAACTGTGCATTTCTAAAATTTATTATCATGTAAATGTCTACTGATGTTGGCTTCCTTGCAGACAGATTTCAACACCAGCTTTATGGAAGAGAAAAATGAACTATATATTAGAACAAAGAAAATCTGTATGTTGGCATGTCATTTGTTATTGAATTATGTGGTTACCATGAACAACAAAACAAAAATGTTTAGGTCATACCTGCAATGCCACCTATGAGATGATTTCTCCAGTAAGAGCTTTGACCTTTTATGACTTATTAATAATGGAAGGATTATTATAAAGCATATAAGTAGAAAATGTACCCTGAACGCATGACAGCAAAGTGGGTTTGTTTCTTTCTGCTTCCAAACAACTCTGTTGTCTCAGAAAACCAAGATTAATCATTGTTAATAACTGGCAGAAGTTTTCACACACTAGTTAGAGCTAAACATTGGGCAAAACTAGAATGGTCTATCTATTCAGAATAATTAGTTCAAGTAGGTATTATAAATCATTTGCTGGAACATTCAAGCCCACTCACTTTCTCTTATCTTATAACTGTCAGTGTTTATGTATACAGTACATTTACTGGTGTTGTGTGCCTTCAAATTGTTTCCAACTTAGGGCCCTAAGGTGACCCTATCACATGGTTGTTGTTTTTTTCTTGACAGAATTTGTTCAGAGGGGGTTGCCATTTCATCCCTCTGAGACTGAGAGAGTGAATCTTGCCCAAGGTCACCCAGTGAGCTTCCACGACTGACTGAGGATTTGGACCCCATCTCTTGAGTCGTAGTTCAACTTGCTACCACTTCAACATGCTGGCTTTCAAACACTACACTACCTTATTGCTGTGGAATTCTGGGACACTGTGCTAATAGATGACAACCTCTAGTTCACCAGTTTGAGACTCTACTCCAATCTGGGCAATCATGCCAAACATTCCAGGATACAAGTTCCAGTTATTTAAGTTCACAGTCATTCTTTTTGTCATCACTAAGCAATATACATTTTCAGATACGTTTCCAATCAGCAGAAGAAGACAATGTAGGCAACTTTCTCACCAAAAGCTTAGGGTTACTGGTCAATGTGCCATCTGGTGGGGCTCATCTTATATCAGTATACCACCCCTTAGGATTATCTAGGAGGGGTGCTGCTGTCCAGAGACTATTTCATTCCCTTGATCTGTCTTGTCAGCAGCAGAATGGTAATCATTCACTGGGATGGATTCTGTGTTGTCCCCAGAGATAGCCTGCTATCTAGGTGGATTCTGGTAGTTGTAGTCCAAGTAACTAACTTCTCCAAGCTCTGTTGGTCTCAACCAAATTGAAGTGCAACTGTTTAAATGTACCATATCCAATAGGGTTGTTAACTTTGTCCTTTGACAGACAGTGTGATTCACTGGGTGGTAAAACAAGTTTCCCTCCTTAGTTACACCGTCTATAAAATAAATGTCATGATGGCATACCGTGTGAAATGCATGAATGACTAAGACATATACTGCAAAGAACATAATAAGTGGGAATACTTAGGACCATTTTCTCAACCCAAGGTTTGGGGTATCATTTTGTTGTTGTTGTTGTTGTTGTTGTTGTGAATTTGTTTTAAATTACTTTTTGGGCAAATAATGAAAATAAAATCCAGCATGCCAAACACATTATAGTTGTGAGAGCACTGGTCACTTACCAGAAACATTAGTAAAAGCTGATTCCATGTCCTTTTGCCTCCATGGCACAGCTGACTAAAAGTAACTTTGTACACAAAAATGGCCATAGGAATTGCCCTAAGGCTGTAATCTAGCAACCAACTATGCATGTACAAATCTCATTGACATCAGCGGCACTTTCCTGTTCATAAATTATATGCCCTTCAGCATAAGGAGATTCACATAAACTAGTGACAGCAGTTGCAACTGAGGCATAGAAAGGCCAAAACAGAAAAGAGCTCCAGTGTGGTGGTGTGTTTTCTCATCCTCTCCCATAAATTCACACCTCTTCGAGTTGTCAACATGTTCTTGTTAACAGGGGCTAAATATAATCAACTTCTAATTGCAATGCATTCGAACCATCAAATACATGTGGATTTTTTTTAAAAAATGTGATTTATATTTATACCTATACCAATATCCAAGCCTACACCTATATCTAAATAGATAAAAGTTGTTTTCCAAAAGTACATCACTAAACATTTATTTATGTTGACTATTCATCTGCAGTGTTAATGCAACTTTACCACTTTGGGAGTATCTTCTATCAAATTTCTTTACATATACATATTTTGTGTCAGACAGGAACTTATATTGGTAGGAACATATTTTCCCTTATTGTTCCATGGGTCTGCTCTCTTATTCACTTCATTCCTCCTGAACACAGTTCAACTTTTCTAAATGAATTGCTAAAATTAGTTTTAGAAGTAGAACACAGTTTGTTGTGACTTTCCATTCCCCTATACAAATGTTTGCAGACACACTGCAAAAACAATGAAAACAACAGTCAAATCATATGTGATTGCAACAAGATTCTTTTCATGAAATCCTGATACAGCCACATTTTGACAATCATAATAAGCAGAAACTGCAGCAAATCATACATGCTCAATACGCTATACAAAGTTTCTTTCTGCCTACAAATCTTTTAAACAGCCCTAAGGTGACTCTATCATGGGATTTTCCTGGCAAGATATCTTCAGAGGGGGCTGGCCACTGCCTTTTTCTGAGGCTGAGAGAGTGTGATTTATCCCAGGTCACCCAGAGGATTTGAACCCTGGTCTCTCAGAGTCCTAATCCAACATTCAAACCACTACACTACATGCGTTCTCACTTTGCATTTTACGAGTAAATAACGAGTGGAAACAGGTAAAATGTACTAGTTTCATTTCTGAAAGAGTTGAAAGAATTCATAATTTGACAAACAGGTAGAAATTCAGGTGATGAAAATGTTGGAAGTAGTGTTTCTTCACATCCCTGAAAAAAAAAAAAGGGGGGGGGGTGCACATGAAATTATTGTTTCTTTGTGGAGAACAAAATATTTCAACTTGGTCACCCCACACAGAAAAAGAAGCATTACTGTCAAATTCCCAATTCCTGAAGAATGTGGGCTATAAAACACTTAGCTGTCTTTCCATCCCTAAATCTTCTTGCAATTAACTGTGTGAACCATAAAATTCCATTCACAGTGTCTAACTGCAGCCAAATGGAGTAATTACAATTATCTTGACTTAGACTAACACAATTAAAATGGGGAAGATCGAGTTATCTAGGTGATCCTACTGTATCTATGTATAATCATGTACAATATCAGGCGTACATGTGTTACAATGTTCTGTATTATGGCTCTTTGAACACTGAAGCCACTATTGAAGGTCCTTTGGATCCCCCTTACACTCCTGTTGAGCTGGATGGGACCCCTTGAGACCACCTTTTTCAAATAGCTGCCACCATCTGGTGAATTACCTGATCCTCCCCCTTAGCAACACACCAGGACTTAGCTAAGTAATTCCACAAATGCTTTCCCTTTCCAAGTTAGAAAAGAACTAGACAAACTAAGGTGTGTTAGAGAGGCGATGTAGTTCTAAGACGTTCTAGAGCAAAGGATATCATTACATGTAGAACTAATTGTAAAAAAGGCACAACAGAAAAGTAAGTTACAGAATACAGTCATTTCAGCCAAGCCAGTAAAATAAACCAAAAATCTAACACCACTGTTCATAATCATACTTACAACTCAGATAGGAATTGATATTTTTGGACATTTGGGAGCCTGAACCCCATTGTCCAGCTTCTTATGGTCTGCCCCAGGGCAGACAGCCCGAAAAGGTTGACAAAGGCAGATTGAGACCAAAGCTTTGTGTTGAGTCCAGCCTTTTAAAGTCTCTCTCTCAGAAGCATTTCACAGGTTTGTGCTTCTCTCCCAGCTCCCCCATCTCACTGGTCATTTGCCATCTTGTCAGCTGTTATGTAAACCTCCATTAGAATGCTGCTCACATTTATCACATCATGAAACACATATGCATACATATACTTTTCTGATTTGAAGCTATAATGGATATTTTGATGGTGACTGGAGAGTACCATAAAACAATCAGCTGCCTTTCCCTTCCACGGTCTCTAATATGGAAACACTTCCTGTATTTATCTTTAGAACTGAATTTCTCTCTCTTTCCCACCTCTCCTGCAGCTGAGCAGAGTAATTCAAATTGTCTTGACTGAAAATCACAAAATTAAAATAAATGACTGATGCACTGTTACTTTGATTACTTGAAGTGTGGGACAGACTGTCCAAAAAGGACCGTCTCCCAGAGCCTAGTTTTGGTCTGCGGGGAAGCCACAGCCTCCAGACTGCGGGACTTCCCCGCAGACCAAAAGAACCCACGAAAAGTGGGTTCTTCTTGCGATGCCATTACGACGTCGCAGTGTGCCAATGGCACACTTGCAACATTGAAGATTTTCACACGGCATCGTTATATCATTCCTTTATCGTCCCAAAGTGTAGTGCAATCATCTTAACAGATAGACAATTCCAAAAGATTTTCACATGAGGCTGTTAGTGTTCTTAAATCGTTGCTAAATCATTCTTAAATAATTGCTGTGTCCAGTGTGTGAATGTAACTGTTTTGAAATCATTTTCTAATCATTTATTGTTGAATTCTGATATATCAACAATTTAAAAACACTAACAGCCTCATGTGAAAATCTTTTGGAATCGTCTATCTGTTAAGATGATTCCACTACACTTTGGAATGATAAAGGAACAATATAACGATGCTGTGTGAAAATCTTCATAATAATGGCACCGCAACGTGCTGAAGCTATGTGTCCCGCACATCATAATGGCAGCGCCTTTCTGTACAGGGCACCACCATTTTGACGGTACCATCTCATGCGAGGGGCGTCTAGAAGTGCCACCCCTCGCATGTGACGAGGGTGTCCTTTCCCATCCATCTGGACCAGGCCTGAGCAAGGAAAAAGAAAAGTCCTGAACATTGAGTTTCTCACTGAAATGCCTGCCTGATGACTTCATTTACAAATGAAGTATTTGCAGATTCTCACACATCAGTGGAGCAGGTGCCAAATTTCAGAGCTGATAAATACTTGAGCCAAGCTAAAATCTTATATGTTTAACAAACAGCAATGAGCTTTCATCACATCCCTAGCTGGAAACATCGCTAACTATCACATTTCTTTCCACTGGCTCTCAATTAGGTGAGAAGTTAAATAGCAACATTCTTAATGTGAATCTTTGTAGCACTTTGCCTGTTATTACTCTATATAGATTGTGAAAACTATTTCTTCACTGATTCTGCTTCCTGTTTTAAACTGTTTCCTAGATCATAAGAGGACCTGTCTTCTCATTGCATGACTAGTAAGCTTTCTTAGACATCTTGGGCTATGAGATCAAAAGAAGAATTCTGTATTGCTCCAACTGTATTGTCTCAAAGGCAAAGTGAGGGGGGGATCCAGTTGGCAGAATGAATGGGGATATGAAATCAATGAAAATTGATAAAATAAACACATTTACAGTGGTGCCTCGGGTTACGAAATTAATTCGTTCCGCCATTCCTTTCGTAACCCGAAAATTTCGTAACCCGAAACACTTTTCCGTTAGCACTGGAAAGCCTATAGCTGCACTTTGCAGCATTTGAATTTCGCGCCGAAATGAATTTCGTAACCCGAAAAATATTTCGTAACCCGAAACAGTTTTTGCCAATCCAACTTTTTCGTATCCCGGAAATTTCGTAACCCGATCATTTCGTATCCCGAGGCACCACTGTATTCTATAAAAATGAATTTTATGCATAGATTCAGCTCTGAGTACTGAGCTTTCTTCCTTGGAAATTAAAGGGCTGGTTTCACAAATATCACACAACTATGAACTGATGACACAAAACAATGATTCTATGGCAAGGGTGCAGAACCTTTGGTCCTCCAGGTATTGTAGACTTCAGCTCTTAGAAATCTCTGTCATCATAGCCAATAGCAATAGATTGTGGGAGCTGCAGTCCAGAAGAACTGGAATGAAGATTCTTCATTCCTAAACAATGTGGTTGGTTTTTTGGCCTAAATCCTATTGCTAGTACTTTTTAGAGGAGACCCACTGAATCAATTGGATTTATCTATTTAACAATTGATTCAAAGGGTCTATTGTAGGATTCCAGCCGTGGTCTGGAATACTGGTTACCATTAGGAGGTATCATGGGACTTTATCACACATGGTGAAAATTGGGAGTTTAAACTGGCATTATCCAGTGATATTCGTGAGATCGCCATGAAGATTTTCACAGGCATTGTGATTAAAGATGGCCTGTCCCAGGAATAATGAGGGAATAATCAGCAAAAAATCATTCATATGGAAATCCCATGAATGATTTGTTGCTGATTATTCCCTGGATATTCCCAGGATAAGTCATCTTTAATTGTGATTCTGTGTGAAAATCTTTACCACGATCATGCAAATATTGCTGGATAATGCCTGTTTAAACCTCTTATTTCCCCCGATTTTCCCCATGTCATAAAGTCCATACAAAAATTCAAAAAGTCTGTAAGCAGTCACTGAAAAAAATGTTATCCAAGAGTTGTGGAGGATCTGACAAGTAAGCTCCAAAATAGTCAGTATAGCATTTTGGAATCTTCCAATTGGTAGCTTTTTTATTAGATTAGCCAAAGTAATTCTGAGCTAAACAATATTATATTGGTCCTTTATTACTGTAATCAAACTACTACACATGATTAGGGCCAAAGTTGAAATGTTAGTCCCAACTAAAGTAGTTGCAATGAATTAATGGGAGCTTGATAGATCAATACTTATTCAAGTTTTATTAATTGAGTTGGATCAACTTTAGCTGAAATGAATAAATGTATTTAGGACCAAACTATACAAGAATAGGGCAAATAATAATAATAATAATAATAATAATAATAATAATAATTTATTTATATCCCGCTCTTCAGCCAAAGCTGTTTTTATTTGGTTTTGCACCATTCTTTTTTGAATCACCCTGTCTTAAATTCTCATATCTTCTACAGACCTATTCTTCCCTTTCATTCCTTTAATAGATTCCATCTTTTGTATCCTTGTGACCCAGTCCTGTTTTCCTCCATTATATGGAAGGACAAGTTCCCAAGTCATGATCCTGCAGAATCAGGATTCCAAATGGACTCCCCTCCTTCACAAAGGCTAGCAGGGAATTTGATGGCAAACACAAGGTCAGCAGACGTAGTGCTTGTCTCCTCTTCATCACATATAAACAGGAGTTATACAAGGCTTCAAACCATGAAAATAAATGTGTTGTTGTTATGTTCCTTCAAGGAATTTTTGACTTAGGGTTACTGTAAGGCAAACATCTATTGTGGTTTTTTTCTTAGCAAGATTTGTTCAGAGAAGGGGTGCCACTGCCTTCCTCTGAGGGTGAGAGAAAGTGACTTGCCCAAAGCCTCCAAGTGGGTTTCCATGGCTGAGCTGAGGATTTGAGTCCTGGTCCCTGAGAGTCCTAGTCCAGTACTTAAATCACTACATCATGCTGACTCCTTTTGCTCCCAAATGGCTCTCCATACCTTGGGGATATACAATTCCTGCATTAGTACCATGCATAGGTTTCATTGTAAATTTCTAATGGTATGGGAAACATGGTGAGGTCTTGTGAAAAACTACTTTAGCAGCCTATGTTTCTTTGCCAGAAAATCAAAGAGTCTTCATTTCTTACCAAGAGTTATTTTGTCATGCAACAATTTTCCTGTCAATGAAGAAGCAGAAAGACTATCTGGAGATAATCATTCTTCAATTTTTGATGCCATAGATTTTCCCTATTTTCTGTGACTCACACTGTTCTTGGTGAATTCAGAGAGTGGGAGAGAGAACTAGCACTTGTTCTTTCAGCAGACCTTTCATCACTCTCCAACATTTTTTCATTACTGTACCCAATTTATCACTCAGAAAACAGAGATGGGGAGGAGGGGGAGCTGTAGATACTGAGCCTTGGAGATATATTTGTTGCCTGTGGCTTGATGCTAGTGAAAGGGAAGAAAAAGAGGAAAGTAAGGCTGCCATTTCTGTTGATTTGTTTCCCAAAGCCCGGATTCAGAGGTGGGAGAATGGAATGAACTAAAAGCCGATCATATGATATAATACTTGTAACTAAGCACATTTATCAGGAAAGCCTTTCGAACTTCCTGACTCAATTAGAATGGTTAAAAGCCATTTATCATGATAGAAACATAGGATTTGGCATATCTGATTAGATTACTGATCTGTCAGTTTGACCTCTGCAAGACATGCCAAACACTTGCCTTTCATAGGGTGAATGTGTAATGTACTTGTTGTAGGCCCTTCTCATCCAGCTACTCAGAAACCTAAGAAGGATTAAACCATGGCCTTGCTTCAATTAATGAATTTGAGGTTTCACATGCTGCTCTCCTTCTCTAGTAATCCTCCCCCATTTTTCTCCTGCTTCCTCTGTTTATTTTCTTACCATGGAAAATCAGTTTAGGTGAAAAAAAAAAGGGAATAGCTGCACAGTGCTTTCTAATTAGTAGCATGAGGAGCCCTCCATTTGGAAAGGCCCCAGGATTAGATCCTCCCCAATTAATTAGGAAGACTTTGATTCGTATGGGGAGCTCCTTTGAGCAGGTTTGTGCCTTGCATTGTTTGCAAAGCAGGACTCAAACACTAGATTCTGCTTGAAAGTACTCACCTTTATTATAACTACAATTCCCTTCAGTCCATTTTTTAAAAATAGTCTTATTAGTGCTGTATTTGTGATCAAATATATGTTGTATGCTTAATAAAGGTGGGCCTCCTGGTCAACTGATTCTCTCCTGAGAATGTAGTAACTCTGTTTCATGGCTTATTCTTTTCTTTGAACTACAAAACCTCATTTAATCCCATTTGAAAGCTGAGCTCATGGCAGACCAAATTAGTTCATTCTTTTTTTCCACCTTACTAGTAACATCCAGCATTACTTTCTAGTGTAGAAATGCAAACACTGCCAAATGATGGGTAAATGTCTTCATTATGCCAAAAATATACCAGGCTTTTCTACTCGAAGAAAGAGAAGTGCTGGTGTTCATTATTATTTCTATAGTAGCTTAAGAGCATCCAAAGTGTTGAAAGTCAGTGTGGTGTAAAGCTTCAAGAGAGGCAAAGGCAAACCCTCTCTGAACAAATCTTGCCAAGAAAACCCCTTGATGGATTCACCTTAGATTTGTTATAAGTCAGAGACAAGTGAAAGGCAAAGGCACACAACAACAGAGAATCAACTGATCCAGTTTCCCTTTCCACTTGCAAAGAGCAAATAAGCACTGGCTAATTTGATGCGGTTTCAAGAACTGAACATTCAGTCCCACAAATTATTCAAGTAGAATGTCATGGTTACTAAGGTAGTGGTGGTGGGAGCGTCTGTCTTCCCTTCCTTCCTTTATTTCTTTACTTTAAGACAGGGCTTGGCAACTGGGGGAGGTTAGGGGGCTGAATTAGGACATTATAAGAGTCTGTGGGGAGGGGATACATCACCTATATTCCTCCATCACACACACACACACACACACACACACACACACACACACATACACACACCCCATTTTCTTTAGCAGCCAAATGTCTTCTAACATTTTTTCAAAACAGGAAGTGATCAGGAGTTACTTTCGATTGACTTCTAGTTTTTAAAAAAGGCCTTTTCCTGGCCTAAAATGGACCAGAGGGCCAAAATGTAGCAAAAGGCACTCCCTTCCCATGAGGGCTTTTTAGCAGTAATAAATAAATAAAACCTTTACTCTCCTGCAGGCCTCTTTGGAGTCTGGATGTTGTCCTGGGGATTCATTTTAACTACTCTTGGTTTAAGATAACTCCAAGTACTGCAAATGATGCAGACAATACAAGATGAAAACACAGTTGCTCACCCCTTTCCCCTTGCAAAGAGCCTAGCCTGGAAACCCACAGAACTAATGATACAGTGCTTGTATTCTGTCAGTTCCAAATGTCCTCCAGTTACAAAATTTCCCTTCATCACTAAAGACCCATTATTCCCTTTTATTCTCTTGTGTATAAGCTTTCAGTGGTTTATTAGAGGTGGTGTGTGTCTATTTGTGTGTATATACAGTCTGGCCAGTGTTTCAAAAGATGTTCCAACCAATGAACATCCTTGTCATTGTTGGTGATGACTCAAAACAACATTTGTCCAAAAACATGAAGAAAGTGGGAAATATGCATTTTAATACTAATTTGGATAAAGGTGGGATAACTTCTTGAAAAAGTAAATTGCGCACACACATCTACAAAATAACGATATTTGTGGAGGTTTTTGTGAAAAGGAAAAGGGATTGCTTTAAAAGAGTAAAGTATTTTTGAAATAATAATTGTTGTGTGCATTATACAAATTTTATTTCTCAATAATATAATATATCAAACACTCTTCAAAGTATGTGATAGTAGCTGTTGAAATTTAATGTGAGTATGTGTGTTTATATATAGCATTTATACTGTATGCAGCATTCATGTGTTCTCATGTGACTATATTCTCATCCATCCAAAAGAAGTATTCACTAATTACTCTACTCCCAGATGTTACATTTGTGTCTAAATGGAACCTTAAACCTTTTCTTTCTCAGTTGGGAATACTTAGAAGCATTGCAAAGGAAATTGAAGCTGTGAGTGCAAATATCCATTTACACTTGATTTTCAAGGATAATTTGGAAAGCTACGGTTTTTTAAGTAATTGGTCTGTTGTGAAATGGGGATAGAAGTTGAAATCTCAATCATTCCATTTTTTGCACTTTCTATGAAACATTGCCACACTCTGGAAGAGCCAGAGAAGTTCCATGAAGCCAGTAGGAAGTGGCACATCATTATGAACATCAGGACCTGAAATCTTAGTCTGCCACATTCCTAGACACAAGAAAACAAGCTATCTCATAGTGTCAGTTGATTGGTATGCACTTTACCAAAAGCACACATTTTACACATTTCAGCATATGAATTTTTATCTGTTTTTCCATTGACTAAAGTGTGTTTGTGAACATTTTTCATTTATATACATTGTAGAGGCACACATTTATTAGTTCAAAAAACAAACAAACAAAAAATAAAGAGGGGGGACATGATATATCATTAACTTCATTCCAGTGCAGGGAAACTGAAATATATGCACATACTCTCATTGATAGTCTGTCAGCCCAGCCCCATGTACAATATGTGATAGTGGTGCTTCTCAAAGTATCTGATGTGGGGAAAAACCCACCCCATGTGCCAGGGATTGGTACTATATTTGTGTTGTATTAATATTAATCACAAAATTTCTAGGAAGCTGGCTATGGGCTGGCAAACAATGACCTTTGGATTGTCACGAGTTAGGTGACCACTACTTTGAATAGCACCGTGTTACAGTAATCCAAATGTGACATAATGAAGGTATGTGCCACTGTGGCCAGATATGACACCTGCAGGAATGGGCACAGTTGCCCCACTAGCTTTAATAACACTGCTGACCACTGCTAAAATCTGGGAGTCCAGAACCACTGATGCATCCAGGGATAAATTGCTGCTCTAGTCACTATCCCATTTGTTTTCTTACCAGCATCCCTTGTAAATCAGGGAGACAGTTTTGGTTCCACTCCATGGGAGAGGATACCCAGGAGTGAATGTGTTACAACCTTAGTTGTTTTTCCATTCTAGAGATCAAGAAGAGCTTCAACAGAATTGCCTCCTCAAGACACAAGAAACTCCCAAAGAACTTTAATAAAACCACCCAGATCTGTCAGTGTTTGGGATGGATCATCTAAATCAGCACCCTGCCTGCCTCCTCCTGAGTCCCAGTATGTCTACATGCCATCAAATAGTCATTTGTTCATAAGAACAAGAGAAAGTCTCATCATAATACAGAACTCTTTCATGTTTATGCCAGATATCACTTGGGACGCTGAGGGCAGGATGTCCTGAACCACAACCAACAAAGCAGTGACAGAAACGATAATGAAGCCTCTCTAACATCATCTACAAGACTAGCCAGGTTAGCCTCAAAATAGAGGGTGTTGAGCAGGATCATGTCCTGGATGGTTTCTTCAACAAACTTTTAACTGCTATGACAAACATATCAAGAACTTCAGTAGTTGTGGATTAAGCACTCCCTGGAAAAATCCATTTGGCAAAAGGACACTTTTATGACTCTCTCCCACATTTTTACAACTGGAAGAAAGTGCTTCCACATCATGCAGAGACTGAAAAAGAAACATGCTTCTCTCCACTTGCCTGCTGGGTTTGTTTGTAATGTGATAAGGCCCCCTGTTACCTCCTCTAAAAAGAATACTTCAACAATATGTTATGAAAGCACATTCATGCCTCCATTCCACTTAGGCTTAAGTTTGTTAATGGCTGTTTTTATTCTTTAGGGTAAAGGTGACTGCATAATAATTGGTGTGGGGTGGAAATATAGATATAGATGATATATACTCTGTTTGTAGGTCTCTCTTATCTTAGCATTTGTACAGTGCTCCAAACACCTTTATGGGTTTGCATCATCCACAAGTTGCAGACAGGGATGACTGAAGCGAAGAAACTGTAATTTGTCAGACTTCATTAAAACATCTGAGCCTCTGCCTTCTGTATAATCACTGTCTATAGACACTAAGGAGCAAAACAGACTTCCCTAAAGGGGTGGCTTGAAGCCGCCCCTGAGAGAGCTGAGTTGGAGCTGTGGCAACCACACAGTGCAGCCCTAATCCATCTTTTGCCAGTCCAAAAAGAAATATCAAAATGCCACTCCTTTTTGAGCCAGCAAAAAGCCGGCTTTTCCAGCCCCAACATGGCTTTATGGTACTCCTATGGTGTGGGGCATGTAAACACTGTGCCGAGGGAGCACCCGGAAGAAGGCTGCCATGTAGACAGCATGAGGCCAGCTTCTGGACGTCTTGGGGACATGCATTATGCGTACAGTTTGTACCAGCTGTATGTCACACTATGTCAGGAATGTAAAACTTCATTTATTTTACTCTCTCACACAAGAATGGGTATTAAAAATAAACTTTATCAGCAAGAGGTTCTCTGTAATTCATAACAATATTTTGGATTTTAGGACCTTTTTATATTTTAGTTGCACAAATAATTTTTTTACAAATAAACCCCAGAGTTTTAAATTGAAAATGATCCATTTTGTGTAAAAGGCAACATTTTTTGTGAAAAACCGTATTTTGTTCAAAAAATATTTTGAATAAAACCCACAGAAAATAGGGGGATGTGTGTTTGTGTGTGGGGGTATGTTGGTCTTTTTACTCTTATAGACATGTGCACATTTCATGATTGTTGACAGTTTTGCTCATGGGGTGTGTCAAGACAGTCGTTCTCACTGAAATTCTTTTTTAAAATGATCTTTTACATCCCTTCATTACAACACTTTCAATGTTTGATTTTGTTTTGTGACGCTTTTATATCGCTTATATAGCAATATGTCTTGGGGTTTTTTTTAAAGAGAAAATAATAACATAGATTGCTTAGCTCTTTGATGATGCTCGACAGGCCCAATGAATATTAAAGGGGTGAACAAATATCAGTAAACCACAGATTAGATTATTCAGTTTGATTAGGGATAAATCTCTTCCCAATGGAAATTTAGGTGCCAAACTCTCCATATGAGGTAGTCTTCCTAAGGCTAAAACTGTAATAATACTGGCTCTCCTTTGCAGTGGGTGGGAAAAGAACTAGATATTTCAATGAGACCTTAGCAGACATCAAAAATCAGTCTGGCTGTGAAAGCAGTGAAGAGAGAAAAATTAAATCCCTTTTTCTGAATGCTTTTCACATGATCTGCTGGCCAGTATCTACCAGAGAAGTTGCAATTGTGAAGGTTGGCTGGGTCTACATTCAATCTGCCAATTGGAACTGGAGGGAAAAAAAAATCCCAAATTAGGCAAGGCTTGGTACTGCTGTTAGTTAATTTTCCTGCCAGAATGGAGTTAATTTCCTTTCCTCTCACTTTAATGCTCTTAACGAGTCATGCACTTAAGAGCATATTTTCTTTTGTTGGAAAGGACACATCTGACACAATGCTACTGTTCACAGAGGCCACAGAACTGAAGCATTGGGGCAATAAATGGGGAATTGCAAGGAACCAGCTTCTCCTTCTTTCTCCCAGGACACTACTCATGGAGTGGTAGAACTGTGGGAGTAAAGCCAATAAAGTAAAGAGTAAAGTAAAAAGTAAAGGTAACCCAAAACCAATCTGGCCCAGTTCTCAGCATTTAAATACAGTACGCTCACTAAGAAAGATCACCAGGAAAAGAAAGGAGAGGAAGTTTTTACAAACACATCAAGTGGTAGTGCCAAACGATGGTGGTACCTTAGTTAAAAGCAGGACACACCAGTGTGACACCTTTAGATATTCATGGTACAGAGATACATGGTACCAGATGTTTCCCAGAGGTAGAGCTTCCACAGCAGAACTTGGAAATAACACTTTAAGTTTGACACATTAATGTGGATTTATTTGAATTTTAAACTAATGATTCCCCAATGGCCCCAGTTTTTTATTTTAACATAATGAGGGGCTGAACCCATTTGGGAAACTAGGCATAACATTAATGAAGTTTGGCTCATTAATAGTCATGCCTGCTTTCTAAATAATCCCTTCTAAATGGGAGTGGAAAAGGAAGGAAATCACTTGGTTCAAGTGCTGGCTCAGGAGATGCTGCTAAGGCAGGCAGCAGGGGAAAGAGGCTGGCAAGTGAACTAAACATAGAGAATGGAGTGAATGATGAAGGATGATCAAGGGACAGACAGATACAGACAGAAAGAGAATGACAGACCAAGCTGAGGGAGCTGAAGAGTGAGATGGGACAAGTAATGGAGGAGGGCAGAGGACACACACACACAGAGAGAAAGAGAGAGAGAGAGGGAGAAAGCAAGAACATGAGATAGAAAAAGCAAAGCAATGAAGTGAGGCACTGATATTGGGTGAGATACCATAGGATGAGCAGACTGATAAAGAGGAGGAAACATCATTTAATAAGAAAACATGGAAATCTGAGGTAAGAAGTCTGGGAAAATTGGGAGAGAGCCAAGGGAAGATACCACATGGGCTTGATGGGTGACAACCAGCCTATGATTTGTTCAAAAAAAGAAATGTTAACATAAAGATCGATGCAACAAATTTATTGATTTTTCTTACTATGATTAATGTAAATGGAGTAGATTTTTTAATTAATATTAAGATAAATTAGGCTTTTTTCAGTATTGTTCCAGGCTCAGTTCCTACTGCTACCAATCAAAACGTGTGACATAACTATTTAATCCTCTCCTTAATATATTTTGTTGAGTGATACAAATACAGGTGATTCTGAAAGCAGGAAAGCATGAGAAGCTCACAAGTGGAGCACATCATTGCGCCACTATAAAATTCTATAAATAAGGCAAGACTATGAATAAAAGCTTCCTCTGGAATAAAAAAATTCATCTGAAAAAGTTTATGATTAGACCTTTGTCTTGAAAAATCTTGTGGCACTTGAAAGGCCTTAAAGCACATGCCTGATATCTTCTGGGGAGCCATTTGAATGAAAAGCTCTGCAAGAGTATTTGTGCAAACCTGTAGAGGGGAAACAATTAGCAAGCCTGGTGGCAGCATGCATAATCTCAGCATTCAGCTGGTAGCTTGCCAAACAGTAGCCGATGAAGTCAAGGAGTGGAGCTGTATCCAGATGCTGTTGAACCAACAGGAACTGCTCACAGGAAGTATTAGATACCTCCTTGTGAGCCAGCATGGTGTAGTGATTTGAGTGCGAAATATAGGAATATTTGGTACCTATATCAAGCATAAAATAATTGCATATTGCTTCCTATGATGTTGTTGTTGTGCACTGTCAAGTTGTGAGTAGGGATTTAAACCCTTATCTTCCAGATTCCTAGTCCAACACTCAAACCACTGCACTACACTGGCTCTTGGGGTTGCTTCATATATAACATTTTAATTCAATATACTGGAAAGGAACAGCTTCCCAACAAAAAGAACCACCTTTTTGAGGAAAGGTGCTCTGCTACTTAGCAATTAATGAGCATCAAATGTAAAATTTAGAGTACAAATAATCTTAGGGAAATATCTGAATAACAGAAGGGGAAAGCAGGTGATTCACAATAGTCAGGAAAAGAAAAGAATGGAGGATAAGATGCCACATTTAAACAGTTAAAAAATGTGGATACAGTAGCTTGAGCTCCACCTTTGTTTCATTATATACTTTAGTTATCTGGCTTCATAATCAGTTTTATTTTATTTATGGAACCACTTCTGACTTCCTTCTTATATTGATTGCTTTTAATCAAGTTTTAGAAGAGCCAGGAGTCTAGAGCTGGTATTATTGTACCATAAATCCACAAGGATGCATTCACATTCTCCTGTGAGGCTCCATGGAAAGTGATATCCACCCTCCTAGCATTACCAATGAAACAAGCCTGCTCTAGATTATTAAAACTCTGACTTCCTTCAAGTTTTACCCAGCAGGCATGTGAGAGGGGAATTATCTTCCAGACAGCAGCACCTCTAAGCCAAGCTACTTTCTCCTTTTTCTTTTCCACCTCTAAGGTGTGATTGGGAGTGTAAAAACACTCGAGAGAAGGGCTGTTTAATTCTTCCTCCTCCAGTTCTTTGTAAACTATAAACCTACACAGATTTATCTGCTAAGCCCATTATTTTCTACACACAACAGGTTGCTGGGATATTATTATTATTATTATTATTATTATTATTATTATTATTATTATTATTATTATTATTATTATTATTATTATT
>NC_056525.1:93223771-93264174 GCF_019175285.1 Sceloporus undulatus
TACCACTTTAAACATAATAACACATTGACTTCTATAAACAAGTCCAGTTGGTTCCATTTTAAATTCATTACAAATTATCCCCCTCCTGATATTACAAACACATACAGATAACAATCCTCTAGTTTATCAGCTAGACTTTTAATTGTTTCTTCTATTTCACTAAGTAAATCATTAAATCAATTCACTCCTTAAAAAATAAATTCCCTCCCCCATATGAATTCTGTTCTTTCACTCTACTTATATATTAAACAATCATATACAGTTGGCCCTCTGTTTTCATGGAGGATCCATTCTGGACTCCTCTGCAGAATGGAGGCTCACGCATATTCAAGTCCCATGGGCCTGAATGGGGTGCGGCCCCATGCGTATGCAACATTAAAGATAGCAGAGGTCACCCCTTTGTGGATATTCAAGGGCATAGATCTCAGATCCATAAGTTAGGAGGGATGATTGTATTAATTTTGCTTACATTTGCATTCCTTACCCATTTACCACATCATCTATTTGTTCTTTATTTGTTTTGTCCATATACATTTAAATAGACCATTTCTTCTTATGATATTTAAAGACTTCTTTCCAATCTTTTCCCCATTTCTCAACTGGTTTTTCATATTGTTGATCTATCTAATTGTAACATATCTAATGTTTTCCTAAGCCATTCATCAGTACCTGGGAGTTCAGAATCTCTCCATTTTTGTGCAATAGTCATTCTTGCAGCTGTTATTAAGTATAATATACATTTTAGATGCTTTCTTTCCACTATATTTACAAGAACTCAGGTTCTAACTTAATTTTAATTTCAAAAATTGTCTGTAATATCTTATGAATCTCTATCCAAAACTTTTTATTTTTATTTTTACAAATATCCATCATATTTCCAACATATTTCATTTCCATTTTTATACATTTTTGCTAATTTACTTAAGGTCATTGGTATAACATTTTATAAAAAATTCCTTTAACATCCATGCTGAGAGAAAATCTCAAGTCTTGACCCCAAGCTCTCTACCGTTTATTTAGTTGTATCGACTGCCTCATGTGAAGATACCAATCTGGCAGTTTTCTATACATTTTGTTTTTACATTTGTTCCAAATTCTCAATAATGATCACTGAATTATATGATTGTTAAACTATTTGTTAATCACTAATTTATTGTACCACAGATATCCATGCCACTCGTATCTCAAACTTTCTCTAACATTTTCATTATTTTCCATCAAATTTTTGGCTTTTTTCCAGCCAAATTAAGTTTGAGATGTCTTTCTCCCACTATTGAAAAGGTAAATCATTGGCATCATTTCCACTACCTTTTATTTTATTTTTTTTATTGAGAAAATTCCTATAAAACAGAGGCAAACTTATACAATTATATATC
This sequence comes from Sceloporus undulatus, assembly GCF_019175285.1. NCBI lineage: Eukaryota > Metazoa > Chordata > Lepidosauria > Squamata > Phrynosomatidae > Sceloporus > Sceloporus undulatus. Next base: position 93,225,148 of record NC_056525.1, read on the forward strand.
ATCCAGTCCAAAGTAGTCTTGAGACATCAATATGAAAAATAAGAGAAAAAGAAAAAACCGGATCGCAAATTGGTTTGCACTGGTTCAAATGACCCTGACTCCCACTTAATCTGAATTGCTGAAATGATTCCGAGAGGGGCGCCATGCTCCAGATCCATTTAACCTGTGTCTTTCTGCCACTGTTTTTTTCTGCTTCTTTTTTGATAAATCGATTCTGTGCAAGTGTGAACCACAAGCGGATCTAAATTGATTCAAATTTTCCCTTCGGCTGGTTGGAACTGAATCATTTTGAATCACTTCATTCATGAATGGGTACCACAAGTGGGTTATTTTGATGCCAGAAAATGTGATCGGGGCAAGTGTAGTGTAAACCATGATCTGATGTCGAATTGAACCATCGATTTGGTGGGAATGAGGCCATTAATAATACAGTCAGCCCTTCTTATACACAGATTTTTTTATACACGGATTCAAGCATCCACAGTTTGAAAATGTTAAAAAAAGTATAATTTTTAAATATCAAACCTTGATTTTCCATTTTTTCTAAGAGACACCATTTTGCCATGTCATTATATTTAATGGGACTTGAGCATCCACGTATTTTGTTATCTACGGGGGATCTTGGAACCAAACCCCAGTGTATAAAAAGGGTCCACTGTAATAGGTACATTTTGAAACAGAAACATTATTTTTGGTAGGACGTTCATTTTTATTGAAGTTATCCTACCTACAAGTGACAAATTCAAACTGGACCATCTCTCCATTTCTTGTTTGCTTTCTTTCCAAGGTGGAAGATAATTGTTATCATACAATTCTGAGTTTTTCATTGTTATAAATAATAATAATAATAACAATAATTCCAAGATATCTAATTTTCTTTCATATTTTAAATCCACAGCTTATTTGCAGTTTCTTTTCTTCCTTCTTAGTCATATTTAACACCAAAATTGCTGATTTTGTAGTATTATTATTTAAAAACCTGCTTATTGACCAAACTCTTGGATTATGTCTAGCAAATTTTAAATATTTTCTGTACAGTCTTCCAAACAAACATTACTATGTCATCAGCATATGCTAGAATTCAAATTAAATTCAAAACCCATTATAGATACACCTTTTATTTCTTTCGCTTCCCTTATTCTCTTGTTTAAAACTTCTAAACACAAAATAAATAATAAAGGGAACAGTGGGCATCCCTGCCTTGTACCTCTGGAAATTGTAAAACTCTCTTTTCACCATTAATTATTATTTGGGCATATTGTTTATTGTAAAATTGGCTAATCCATACGCACTTTTATCCCATGTCCATCTTTTTCATGACTTCAATCATAAATGACCAATTTACAGAATCAAAGGCCTTTTCTGAATCCAAAAATAATAAAGCTGATTTTTTTCCAGGATTTTTATCACAAAATTCTATTATGTCAATTATCATCCATATGTTCTGTTTCATTTGCCTATTTGGGAGAAAGTCACATTGGTAATCATGTATTATATCTTCTAAGACTCTTCTAATTTTTTTAGCAGCAAAAATTTTGTAGTACAAGTTCAGGAGAGATATTGGTCTAAAATTTTGGGATAATGACAAATCTTTAATTTTCTTTTGGTAATAATGCAATATTTGAGCCTCTCCAATATTGTGATGTGCCTTTTTTAAACAGTTCCTTAAATGTTAGATAGAGTGGATTTATTAGTTCATCTTGCAGCAATCTGCAATAGCCACAAGAAAACTCATTTCGCCCTGGTGTCTTCTCAATTTTGATTTCTTTTAATGCTTCCACAGTTTCCAATATTGAGATCTCCTGATTGAGAATTGTTCTTTGGTTTTCATGTGTGAGTGGTAGATGTTGTTCTTCAAGTTATGCAGTTAATGTCTTCTGAACTTTCCCCCTCTTTGACAGATCTTTAAAAAGTGAACTGTAGTATTGCTCAAAAGACTTTCTGTATTCCTCTCTAGTCCTTAAATGTTTTCTTTTCTTCTTTAATTTCTAAGATCATCTTTTTTTCTCTTTGCTTCCTTAATTTGTAAGCTAAAGGTTTCCCAGTTTTATTTCCAAATTCAAAATGTCTTTGCTTCATATACTTAAGTTTTCTTTCTATTTCTTCCTCTGTTTCTACTGATACTTGTTTCTGAAGCATTTTTATTTCTTTGTTTAAGTCTTGGTTCATTGGGTTATTTTGTAGTTATTGTTCTTTACTTTTTATCTTGTCTCTTTTACCTGAAGTTTTTAATTTCTTTTCTTCTTCCATTTCAAGTTCTTTTGGATAAAGAAACCCCTCATTGCCACCTTGTTTGCATCCCAACAACTTTAATCTTACTATCATTATTGATATCATGTTTCCTTGGAAGTATAACTTCAAACATTTTTGCTTGATTTAAGGTCTCTTTACCCTTCAGAGGATATTCATTCAATCTCCATGAATATTCTTTCTTTTCTTTTCTTTTCTTTTCTTTTTCTTTCTTTCTTTCTTTCTTTTTTTTTTTTGGTTGGGATTTTTGAAAAGGGAAGGTATTTGCAGCAGACATAGTGCAGGAAGACAAGGAATTGACTCCTCTCCTTGCTGCTGATCACAAACTTTGGCCCAGAAAAAAGGATGGGAAATATGTGGCTCTCTAGATGCTGTACTATAACTCACATCAGCATTAGCCAACACTACAGATAGGAGTTGGTCCAACATCTGGTTCCACGCTTGGCCATGGAAACCCAAATGAATCATACATCCCCCTCAAACCCCCTTGATAGGTTCACCTTACTGGTGTCATAGGTCAGAAATGACCTGAAGGCACACAACAACAACAAATGTAATAATTATATTTTGAAAGCAAAATGGGACAGGTATCTATGGGGCGAACCAGACTGGCCAAAAGTTGCGACCAGAGGCCATTCTGGCCACAGTCGGGCAGAGACCATAGTGACCACACAGCACCACTTTTGGGTTGATCAAGGGGTGTGGCATGCAGATGACTCATGCCCCTGGATCAACCACTGCACTGATGCTGGCTAATGTGGTTCAAACCCAGCCTCAAAAGGAGTGGGGAAAACCGCTCCATGCCAGTGCTCCATACTGGACTGTGGCAGCAGCTGGCCTCAGGACCAACATGTCCAGTCCCCATGATCCCACACTGCTCGGGGGTGTGATTGGTGCTGGAGCAACCAAAGGCCACTCCAAGCTGCTGATCTCTTTGACCCCAAAGTGAGCCACTGCCACGATCCTGAATGGGATGCTGACAGGAGCAGCTTTTTGCTGCTCAATTTTGTACTGACTTTCCCCAGCTCAGTGTGTTCTCTGTATGGCTTCAAGGTGCTTTGGTGGTGTGAATCATCTGAATGTCACGCCCCAAAATTGGCCAGAAGTCACTTTAATTGGTCTCCCTGTTTCGGGCATACGAGATCAGTATACGTAAGGAACTTAAAGCATGTAGCCAAGCAGCAAACAGAGAGGAGACAAGTTCCACATGCAATAAGGTAGTCAGTTGTTTATTCATTGTTTATACACTGTTTAAAAAGTTTAATGTGTTTCAGCCAAACCATTGGTCTTGTGGTCCGCCCCACATAAATCATTGGTTTTTGTTCACATCCTGGAACAAGCCAATATTATATAGGTCACTAATGAAAAATCAGTGATTTTAGCACATTTATTCCACTTTAGCACATGCAGTACTAGTTTTGTGATCTATCCTATTCAATGTGCTTGTAAGAAACTTTATGTGGGGTGGACCATGAGACCAATAAAATGTAGAATAGGGGGACACCTCTCTAATCTAAAAAACAAAAGAGTGGTAGCTGTACAGATGTTTTATGATTTGGGGTTATAGAAAGAATTTATAATAATAAAGAACATATTTTAAAGAAAAAAGAGATAGAATGGATTCTAAAACTGAAATCCTTGATGCCTGTAGGTTTAAATAAAGATTTGGACAATCCTTACTTTGAATATAACAGAGAAATTATAGACCAGAACATATGTACGGGTATGAGTGTAATATAATAATATGTCATGAGAAGAATGAGCAAATGTCAAGAGAAATTGCATGATATATCCCTGTGTCCTGTCCCAAAACATATAATTGGTTAAGCCTTTCCAAGATGATCTAGAATATTTATATATACAGAAATGCTACACTGTCTGGTATCTTTAACTCTATGGTCCTGTATTTACAATGTGTTGGGCTTTTTAAACACTGTATAAACACTGAATAAACAGTTGACCATCTTAGAGCACGTGGGGCCTATGAGATCAACACAACTCTTCTAATATTGAGTTTGTCTTTCTGCTAAGCAGCTACCATGACTGGCTGCATATTATTTGAACTGTTATATTGGTAACATGTATGATCAAATGTATATTTTAAAGCTCTTCTGTAAAATTCAATAAAAAGCTAATTTGATTTATTTTTAACAAGTCTATTAAATTACTTCATGAAACACAGTGATTATTATTAAAGTCTTTGCTAATAAGGAATAAATCAAATCTGAAGTGCTCTGGAAAGGTATTACAAGGATTATAAACATTCAAAATAGCCTGCTTATTCCAATTAATATTGACTTCGAGCAATGAATATTCAAAACCTTTCTAATTAGAATTTCAACTCTCAGCTAATGATTTTGCTTAGATATTGAAGTTGGAAGAGTTCCTTCTTTTGGTTAAGCAGCATAACAACAGACTTAGTTTAGGTAATGGTTTGGAACTTCAGCACCAAGAACAAAAAATCCCCCCTTCAAAAAAAATCCCCCCCATCTCTAAAAAGATAGTTGTTGGGCACAATAATGTGACTAATACACACCCTCCAACATTTCACAGCTGAAAATTAGGGCACGTGTGGTCAAGTAATATCAGAGAGTGTTTAAAATTACAAAAGTTAATAATGAAGAATAGCTGAGCTAGGAGAGGCTGCAGCATTTTGCTTTTCCTGAGCCTCCTGAGATGGTCAAGATTCTTCCCCCACAATCCCCCTCTGTCCTGCTGAGTTAATTGAGTCCAAATACTCTTGCACTTCAAACACAGTTTGCAACATTTGAAGTGAGCTGAGGACAATGGGAAAAAGTAGAAAGAGGAGAAAGGAAATGGGACATTATGAAAGCAGCTGAAAAAGTGGAACAGTAGAAGATTAATTGAGGCTGTTCGTGCCAAATTGGGACAGTTGGAGGTTATGCCAATAGGCATTTTATATTTTTCATTACAAGAGAATGGGAGAAATTATCTGCCATGACAGCATTTAATTAATATGACAATACTGAAAGTTTGTTTTTTTCCACATTCTGAAGCTATGGAAAAATGTGCAAAGAATCAAAATGAAATAAAACCACGTAGCATCCATATGTTGTGACCAACCACAAATAACTTCTGATGATGGTGATAGTAAGCAAAAAAAAAAAAGATGACTACTAAGTGGATAAACATCCAGTATCACAAAAATTTACAGCTAAACATGCTGACATCTGTGAAAATTTAGCTTAAGCCCAATTATTATTCAACACTCTTTAATTTTAATATCAAGAAGACAAAAAAGTTTCTTGCTCTCAAGAGAGGAAAATGACTGTTCTAGTTAAGAAACTGCCAACATTTGTATTTCGTCCATTTTAAAACATGGCAGTTATCTTGCTCAACAGATCAAATATTCATTTAGTTCAGCACTTTTTCTCAAGAAGATGTAAGCCAAGATGCTTGGCAAATCTTTTTTTTAAAAGCAATCATCACCACACTGACTCAGTACAGACGTTCCATTTTTAGTGAACATAGTCAAAAGTGATTCACAGAGTAGACTTACACATTTTTTTAAAAAAATCCTTAGAAGAATATTTAGTATTCAGCTAGTAACCATCAACTTGTGATCAGTCCGCATTGGATTTGGCTGATAAAATTGCTTACATTTTCTATTTTAAAAAACAGATTGAGAGATTATTCCATTCAGGATATTGGTTCTATTGTCACGGATACAGTATTTTCCAGCAGGTACAACTATAGGTTGGAAATTGAAGGCCTGCAGTCTACCTCCAAATCCACACATGATACATTTTTGTGCTGATCTAGAAGCCTTCTTTCATTGCCTACATCTCAAGGAATGTTTCAATGATGGTAACACTATTCAAGATAACAATGCATTGGTATTACCCCAGTCTCCACAACATAACTACACTACACCAATAACTCCCTGACTCTTAAAAAGAATAACTCCACATGGGCTCCTCATGATAATCAGTGCACAGAACTAAACTTCTACACAGGATGCTTCCACCACCATGCCCAAAATAGGCAGAAATAATGCATAAGAGATGCAATCAACAACACAATCTCAGTCCCTGCACCAGAGGATAAATAAACATAAATCAAACATTAGCAATGGGAATACATAAACAATGGTTTCAGAACAATCTTCCAGGGCATTCCATCTCGGACCTCAGGATAGACTCCTTGAACAACAACAACAAAATCTACAGAGGAAGATTGGAAAGAGAAACAGAAGAAGTGGAATATATCAACGAACTGCAGTCCATCAACAGTGAGTTGAACAGAGGCAATGGTTTATAACATTTCTTTCTGGAAAAGAAAAGGTATCCTCCCTCTCCCTGGAGGAGGTGTTTAGGGCTCTCCTGGAGAAATGCCAAAGTTAGGTTGATTAATTTAAAAGAGCAGAAAGCACCGGATCTCGTTTCTATTCTTTCTGTTTTTATTTTGGAGACTCATACACATTTTGTTTATCCAGACCTTAGTTGGAGGGAAAAGGTTCAGCACCTTGTATAGTTCAGTTTAGACTACAACCCAGAATGGATTGACTGCCCCAATGGGTGCTCTTGGTAGACACCAGTAAATCTTGAGATAGCTAAGTGGAATGGTAAAGGGAAAAGAACAATATTCTGTTCTATATTCTACTGCCAAAAGAAAAGAGAGCTTACTTTAAAATTTGCAAGCTACTCATTTAAAACAATTGTGGAGGTTTCAGACAAAAAAAAAAGGTTCAATAGGGAACAATCTGTGAATCTGCTCTAAATAGATTTATGAGACAAATAATTTTATGCAGGTCAGTTGGCATGACTGGAAATAGATTACTTTTTAAAAAATGGTTGCAAAATTAAGCAATAAAACACATCAGGTGGTGAAGAGTTGATGCAAGCATTTTGAAGCAGCAGTGAAGTGCTTTAGTATTTTGAACACCCGCTTCTTAAAAGAGTGCTCTGGCTTTTATGGCATGAAGATTAGAACAGGAAACCAGTGGGGTATCAAGGAAGTGCATTTCAGAGAGACTATAGACAATAATGTACCATCCATGAGATCCCCCACCTCTGCTCAAATGTTTTAGAACTAACTGTCGAAAAGCACAACTTTTAAAGCCACAGAAGCATGGCTAAAGCACATGCTAGATATAACAACATACTGTAGCTTAGGAAGGTCTTGTATGTAAAAGAAAGAACTAATGGCTATGCTTTCATCAGCTGCAAAGCCAATTCTGGAACTGATTTTGCTGGGTCCAATGTAACTAGTAAAAAGATCATTGCACACAACATCAGTGACGGTGGAGCCATAGGGTTTATTAGGCTCTGTCTGTCCCTTTAGCCCCCCCCCTTCCCCCCCCCTTTTTTCCTTTTTATTTTTTTTGGAATTTGGCAATTATGTGGGAACATCAGAAATTGGCACCGGGATTGTGTGGTGCAACCCTACTTGTGTCCTCAGGATTTTTTTTAAAACAAACTTTATTGGGGTGGTCTACTGACTGTGGTGATTGGGATTTTGCAGGCCTCGTAGGTCCTGCTTGGGTAGGGGGGAGGACTTGGCCTACAGGCCTCTTCGGACCTGAGAAGAACCACGATTTATAGGCGCTGTTAGGTTCCTATGGGCCTCCCCATAGGCCTTATAGGACTTAGTGAGGCCTCTGCAGGTCTCATAGGTTTTGTTTGGCCTCTACAAGCCTCATGGAGTCTATAGGCCTGACATCTCCTCTCCCCATTAAAGGCTTTTTTGACCTAGCCTGCTTTCCTGGTGGGTCCAAGTAAGGCACACACCAATTAGGCCTCTGCAAGCCTTTTTAGCTCTGTTAAGCCTTTGTAGGCCTCTGTTCTCTTGGAGAACTCTGGTTAGGTCTCTGGCCCTCCAGGTGTTTTGGACTTCAGCTTCCAGAGTCCCAAACCATTGCCCCAAGATGGCTGAGGTTTGTGAGAGCTGAAGTCCAAAACAGCTGGAGGACCAAAGTTAAGAATCACTGAGTTAAGGCCTCCGCGGCCTCACGGACTCTGATTAGGGCTTTGCAGGCCTGATTACACCTCACCTTGTTAGACCTCTGCAGTCCTCATGGGCCCGTTTTTTATCCTGTGTCCTGCTAAACTTTATTGAGTGTTTGACTAGGGCTACTGTCCTGGTTAGGGGTGGTATGGAGATCTACAAGGTGTCTACCACCTTTGGGACAGCTCTGAACTGTGGAATCACCTACATCAGTAAGCCCTAGTGAGATGCAGTACACATCCGATGGAGCAATGACTTATAGACTACTACTACTATATAATTTATTTATATTCCTCCTTTCCCGAAGAATCAAGGCGGATTACATGGCTTTGCGGGTGAGCGGGACAATACAGGGACAAAGCAGCAACAGGCTAATGTAGTGCAGCGCGTCCTGGGGTGGGTTCAGCTACATGTTGGCCCTACCTCATGGTAGCGTTGGACTATTTTTCCTTGAGGCAGATGTGTGACTTTGGTTGCTTTGGACCTAGTACTAGCAATTATGATGGTGTTGTGACTTATTTTACCATCACCTTATGGAAAGCCAGTGATCTCTTTGGATGATCACTTGCTTCAGTCTACTAGAGATAAGATTTTGAGGGGGAGGGGAATTACATGGATGATGGCCTGTTAAAGACAGTCAAAATAAAGCTTAGCCGGCTGGAGCGTGGCCCTTTGGTGCGACTTCTGGACTCTTGCATGAATCATTGAAACATCATGCCTCCACTGTGACTCGAAGCAGCTTTATTTTGGCTGTCTGTAACAGGCCATAGTTTCCTTTATCCATTGAGAGCTGGAAAAAAAGGGCTAAGGAAGATTTGGATAACAAGGAAGAAGGAGATGTTGTACAGGTGGAAGGCCAATAGGACATAGTCTAATTGGTTTTTAACCTATGTGGGGGTCATAACTAGGGTGCAGCCATGGCAGTCATTTCAGCTGTTTCAACATATAAACATTATATATCAGGCTTATGTTGATTTCTTTCAGGCCCAACCTGGCTTCTTTACAATGAGGATTTTTGTATGAGTTTCCACCATCCACTGGGATCAGATATAACTACAGTTGTGGATACAGAAAACGATAACAGATACAAACAAAAACAAGCTAAAATACAAATTCTCAAAAACCAACTTCAAAGATTCAAGGTCACATGGGATATAAAAGGGCAACATTACATAAAAATAGGGATGGTCTCAGAACAGTTTGATCATTGAAAGGGAATCATATTACAAAGGACGACCCACTTCTGCTCCAATGTTGTTGAGATAAGATATGTGTGGGGACCATCGTTCATCAAAAAGCAGAGGAAGATTCCACCCCCGCAACCTTCTAGATTGATCAGTCAGCTTTTCCATAAACCAAAAATTCCAAAATCAAGAGCACCAATCAGTCATATTGACCTTTCCACTTTTCCAAGCCCTGGCAATTTCAATCCTAGCCAAGGCCAGAAAAAATGCAATAATATCTTTATTGTGTAATATATTATTTTCGGTAATAAACAGTGAAAGCAATAAAAATTCACTTTTTGATCAGTGATTTCTGAAGCTAAGTTAACTACAGAATGCCAAATGCAAATACGCTTAGACATTCATACCACATGTGTAGGAAGGTACCTCTATTACTACACCCTCTCCAACAGCACGAGGTGGGGTTCGTAGTAATACATACAAGTTGTAGTAGTGTAAGGTACCATCTATGCACAACTTTAAGAGTGGTTTCTTTCAGGGCTATAGAATTAGATTTATATGGGGGAGTGTTCCAGATTTTAAGGCACTCTGAATCTGTCATTTGAATATTTAATTCCATCTCCCACCCCACTTTATGAATCAGCCTACAACCAAAAGTCTTGTGTAGCATCCACTTTAATGCAAGTATCTTCGTTTATACACGTACATTCAAACAGAGTAAGTGAGCGAGGGAATTCGTTACTCCTAACGAGCTGAGCTAAAAAGGATGCATTTTGATTCAATTGTATCCAAGAGGGCTCAAAGGGGGAAAGGGGCTTAATCAGACACTCTCTGGACTTGGGTCTACCATGCACAAAGAGGTCTCTCACCATAAAACCCCTTGCTGCAACCCATTGTTTAAGGGAGGGGTTTAGAGTACGTTTTGGATCCCTATACCCCCTTTAGATCTCAGAATTTGTGTTCATGTGTGGATTTATAAAATGTTGTTAGGGAGAAAATTCTGAAGGAGGTGGAAGATGGGAGAATAGTTGGTCCATTCCCACTGCTCCCATTTCCTAACTTGAGAGTCTTGTCTTTAGTAGTGGTGCTCAAGAAAGCACCAGGTAAATTTCAGTTGATTGGCCATCTGTCTTCTTCTAGGGGTGAGTCAATTAATGATGCTATTCCTGCAGAGCTGTGCACAGTATGCTACACATCCTTTTATGCTGCTGCTTGTGCAGTTCACAGGACAGGTGTACGGGCAGAATTGGTGAAATGTGATATTAAATATATATTTCACCTTTTATCAGTTTGTCTCGATGATTTTGAACTGCTGGGCTTCTCATCTGAAGGCATGTTTTACATGTCCATGCACATCCTATGAGGTGCTTGGTGTCTTGTCCTGCATTTGAGAAGTTCAGTACATTTGTGAAATGGGTCCTTAGGCAGAGGATAGAACAGAGAGGGATTATCCATTATTTGGATTATTTCTTGATGGTTGGGCAGTTTGGGAATGGTCAGTGTGCGTATCTGATGACTGAGGTTTGTGCCTTGGAGGAAAAACTAACGGGCAAAACAGACAGTGGGTAAGAAGCGGCTTGCTGCCACTCCTTTGCTCGCTGGGTTGGGGCTATGGCAACCACACACCACGCCCCCCAATCCGGCATTTTCCCTGTGCAAAAAGAAGCGGCAGAAACCTTTTTGCACCAGGGAAAGAGTGCCTTTGCTACCCTGGCAGCATGTTTTCAGCGTTTCTTCTGTGCAGCATGTCTAAACGCTGAGCCATTGAAACACCGTGGCTCCACCACATGTGTGGATGGCCATGCAGCTTTGGACTGGGGGCATTCTGCTGTCTGAATGCCATGTCCCCAATCCACCAGGAAGCTGGCTCTTTTTGACTGTCTGTTTCATCCCTAAGTGTCCTTTAAGCTCACAAAAAGAGCGAAGGCCCATGCCACTGCCTGGTATTTTGGTGGACTGAGACTGATTCTGTTAAGTAATACTGTAGTCTTGCCATGGAGATTTACCATTTCAAGCAGCAGCAGTGACTCTGGGATGCTTTACTGGTAGCATACATTTTATATTTCTGTGCTAAGATCAGGAGGAGAGGTTTTCATCACAGTCCAACTGAGCTAGGTTGTCAGCCCTAGCCTTTTATGCTAAACCTCTGGGATTTTCAGATAGCCTGCGTTATTTTAGGGTTTGAAAAATGTTAGAAGAGTGGTCCAAGATGTTAATCTAAAAGGTGGAGGATGTTGGAGTCTCCATCAGCAATGCCAACATTTATTTGAAATGTCGAGAAATTATAGCTCAGAGGCAGTTTCTGAGGGTAATTGTGACCTGTATATACCAGTACTAACTGCAGAGAATACTCCAATTTCTGTAACTAAAATGTTTTATTTAGAATTGTGCAAGGGTGCATGTAAACATACATGAACTGGAACAATCTTAAGAATCATACAAGGCTATCTAAAAGGCAGGTATGGAAGGCTGGATAGGGAAGTTGATGGTTGCAAGCGATTTTAATTAACAATTCTGAAGAGAGATCTGTGGAAAATGCAAGGCTTCATCCATCACAGTTTAGTGTGACTCAGACCATATCTGAGGGTGAAACTAAGGGATCTTGATCACTGACCCATGTGTCTAGAACTGGGGTGAATATTTATACTGCCTTTTGTACCCTTCAGGGGTGCTTTGTGTGATCAAAGACTTTGACGGCTTTTCCAGGGGACTGATACTGGAGTGCCAATGCACTTATTAGAATGATACAATCATTTGGTGATCAGGCAGGAAGTAGGATGTAGGAACATTATCATAAGGTGGGGTAAAGGGTATAGTATGCTAACAAGGGAGAGGAGGATGTTGGTCAATAGGTGTGAGTCTCCTACTGTATTGAGAGATTAAATTCATTAAATACTTTAATAGTGGCCCTTATTCATCTCAGGTTCTTGGGTCTCTTTACTCCCATTGCAGGTCACCAAAACTCTATGGAAAAAACACAGAGTTTAGGGGGAAAAAAAGCTAAAAAAACTGTAATTTTATTGGAACAATGTGTTAAAAACTAAACAAGGGCTAAAGCCAGCTGTGAGGCTTATTCTAGCCTATAAGCCACACTCTGAAAGTTGATAAGCAGAACTGGGCTTGGAAACTGCAATTCCCAGAATAATGCAGAACTATGACAATTCCTCTGCGTCTCACACCATGTATGGAAACAAATAAACACAATATTAATATAGTTTACAGAGTGCACAAACAGAGGCTTGTACAGTACAAAGGGATGTACAGTATGCCCAAAACAGATAAAAGTGTTAAAAGTTTCAAAAAAAAGACCAAACGCGTTTCGATAATTGTCTTCATCAGTGGTCCAAAGAATTAAGCCACCTTGTCAGGTAGAGCATGTGGAAACCAGCTGTCCTTTTGGTAAGTGGAAGGTCAACTAAGACCTTGAGTTGTGCCTAAGGCTGGGGTGTGCCACAAATACTTGTCAGCTCTGACTTATTTTCACAAATGCAGCAATATCCCCCTGCCCCAATCCAAAGGCCAAATGTGGAATTCTGAAGTCTTGCTGTTGATTTTAGTTTCCTTTGTGTGCTTACAAACTGAATGTCTATACAAATATTGCTGGCATAACTAGGGAATGCCTGCTGAACAATCATCTTACAGCACAGTGATTTAATTTCCTCCTTTTTTATTTGTTTTGAAATGAGAACCTTATGGATGGACTCTTGGGTGCTGTTTACCAGCTATTTCTAAGAGGCACCAGTGGCAGACATTTGAGAAGGAGGAAGATTCACAAAGGCTGGGAGGTGTGTGTGTGTGCATCAGAAATAACAGCTTCTGGGTGGCTGTGGAAAAGGTGCACATGAGTATGATACATCCAAGCTCATAAAATAAAGAGAAAATAAAGAGAGGGAATAAAAACAGCCATATGTAATCAACATAGCAAAAATATTGTGATACAGTTTTCCTTAGTTATGTTTTAATAAGAGCTTGGAAAGTTATTTTTGGGTAATTAATTACAGCTATGCTCCAGAAATAGGCACCAGCATAGATATATCTTAAAACTAGCTCTTTTCTCCTTCCTAAATAGTTACCTAAGGCGGGATACATATCTCCATTTTGTAGCGTGGCGGCGTCGGCAGTAGGGTTAGAGAGAGCGCACCATTCACAAGTTCCCTAACCCTAGTACGTACTAGGCTAACCCTAGTATGTACTGGGAGCAAAAAATGGCGGCGACCTGTCTACATGGGTGCCGCCATTTTGACGTGACGGACGTCTAGTTTCCGCACATCCTGGCGCACTTGTGATGCCACAAGTGTGCCATTGGCACATTGCGGCATCACAAGCGCACCACAAGAAGAACCCGCTTCTTGCGGGTTCTTTTTGTTTTGCGACGGAGCCGTGCAATTTGGGCACTGTGGCTCCCTTGCGGAGCAAACCAGGGTGGCAGGAGACCGCCCTTTTTGGATGGTCTGTATCCCGCCTAAAAGAATAGTTGAATGCTGTAGGCCACTACCTTGTGGTGCAAAATCCATACTTTTCTCATCCACCCGATCATTGCGCCAGCACTCACAATCAAGCATGAGGCAGCAGCCCAAGATAGCATGATCAAACATAATAAAAAGAGTCTTTTGTCATGGTAAAGACTAGCAACTGTTTATTAGTCTGGATTTACTATGTTAGTAAAATTGAGAAGGGTGCATTTAAAAAAAAAACCTGTTGTGTTAGCTTGAACTGAAATCCTTATATTTTTTTCTTCAAAATGGTGACTATGAATGATAGATTGTAATCACTTAATTTTATTAAGGGACTACCCATTGGAAGCAGGCTACCAAATTTTGCTTAAAGTGAAACAATTTGAAACCAGTTTTGTGGCCATGTTTAGGTCAAACACCTGTAGGTTCTTGTGAAGGAATAGTCCCTTGGGTTCTTTCTGATATGATCAGTAATATTCCTGGGCAGAGTGGTGGGTTAACACATCTCATTACTGGTTTTTCAGATTTTTTTTGTATTAGAAGAAAATATGGAGAATCTTGCTTGGGAGGAAGCACTGTAAGATTTCCAGGGAAGGTTGACAATTTTTTCTCAAAGAGTATGTGAACATTCTGAGGCATTTTTGTATATCCTCAGTTGCTTCATACCAGCTAGTTTCATTAGCTATTACCACATGATATTTGAAATTCTCCAAACATTTTCTTTTTTTATGTATTGGCAATGAGTGTGATACTTCATACGCATAGCTGCTAGTTGCTTGAGGCAAATTAGGTCTCTTTAACAGCTTAAGCTGAATGCAGCTCCCATTAGTTCTACTGGAAGTTATGGTTCTACACTGAAAGACAGCTATATCTCCTGTATGTCGGAAGCACAGCCTCCAGCAAATTTTTATGGACAGGCTATAAAAGCTTAGAAATAGATACAATTGCAAGACATTAACTAGAGAGAGGCAGTTGCTGGTGTTCCTATATACACAGCTAAAAGCTGAGACATAGGGGAATGGAAAATAATTGCACAAGTAGGATTAAGAAAAATATCACACACACACACACACACACACACACACAGAGAGAGAGAGAGATTTGCCATCTAAAGTAGACCACATTGGGCTGAAATGTGCACGTTCTCAGAGAGGACATCTTATAAGAATTATGGAAGAAGTAAAAGAAACCTTGAAGAGGGAGACAATTAGAGCATTATTAATTGCGATTATTAATTATTTACCACATTACATAGAAATCTCCCTATTTATATATAATGTACAACTTTTGAAAGTGAAGTTATAATTGAAATGATGTGTGTTTGGGGGCGAGGGGTTACAAGAGCAAGAGTAATTATGCCATACATATACAGAAGCATATAATAGGGCTGTAGCAAACAATAGTGCACATGAGAAGCCAGTTGGTTTTTAAAGATGTTAGTAATGTTACAAAAAAACAAACAAAAAACTATTAGTATTTTTAAAGGATCTTGTCAATAAGGGAAATTTCAGCACAGTAATAATATTGTCTCAACTTTTAATGAACTCATTGTGCCTAAAAAGCATCTACATGTGCCAAAGTAATTGTTTTCAGATATATCAAGGGGAAGCATATGCTGCAAATCCCCCAAAAGAATTGCTATTTTAACACCATAATTATACTTGGTTATTGATCGCGGACTTACCTATGATTCACACAGCAAACCACAATGCAGCAGAAAAGAATGCCATGTAGTCAGCAAAGTAAGAAAGGACGGTTCACTGAACTTTCTCTAGCAGATGATAGTAAGATAATGCCACCATTAAAATGCAAATAGCAGATTTTTCATATGAGTCACAGCAAATGAGATGAGATTATTTCTAAAGTCCCAATTAAAACTCTCATATATATATATATATATATATATATATATGTTTCAGCTCTCAAGTATTTTCAAATTATGTGAATGTAAATAATAGAATGTCATCTGTACTGTAAGAAGTGGTATAAACATTGCACAAGAGTTTGTTAGACAAACATAAACCGAAGAAGGTGAGTTCATAAAAAGACTTTCTAAGTACCTGCTTTATTCATGCATGCAAATTTATGCTCACCTTTCTCTCATTAAAACCTGTTTGTTTGTTCTTTAGCAAAGTTACTAATCTGAACAGGTAAAATATTCTGGACACCCTTGCCTCAAGAGCACTGCAAATAAATAAACGTTGAATGCCTAGCTCTCAAAAGATGGCAAAACATCTCTAGGAGCAAAGAACTGGAATTTTTGGTTTTCTGTATTCCCCTAGCTTTTATACCACTACCTGGAATTTTTTTTTTTTTTAAAAAAGGCTATGAGAACGACATATGATAAAAGCGAGAGTCATATCATGGTTTTACATTAAAATGCACTGCTCTGTCATAGAATTATCTTAGTCTATAAGCATTTATTTGTTTCCAAAAGAACTATCAAAATACAAAATCTAAAAACCCTGTTATTTTGAGACACTCCAGAGAAGATGTGCTGATAATTCATTCATTCATTCATTCATTCAATCCAGGAAAATGATAAGAAAGCCAGCTCCTTTGAAAAATATATACTGGGATGTGATCATCTTTTGACATGTGAAAGATTGATTAGTAAGGTCATTTAAACTACCCAACTGTTGCTAAGCACTCCTGAAATGAATGATCCAGAAATATCTTTTTAATAACCACTGATATTTTGGCATTAATTAGAAAACTTCAGATCATCTCACTAACCCTTTCTAGGGTCAGTCTTTACAAAACATACAACAAAAGCTACTCTGCTATAAATTTGATTGCTTCAGTATCCCATCAGATTCTCATTTATTGATTTAAAAGTTTAATATCATGTTTAATTCTCAAGACTGATAATAATGATGCAATATAAAATGCAACCAGAAAAACAATAAATGAAATGCAATATAAAAATGAAATAAGTGAAAAATTGAAGGATGTTAAAATCCAGCAGCAGAGGATGCAAACAATAAAGCCAATCACAAGGATAAACCTTTAAAAATAAGTGATGAAAAAAAATGTATATATCATATCAACAACAGAAACCTTTTCCGAAATGGGTGTGTAGTGATAACCCAAATTTGTCCTGGAGGTGAGGCTAATCTGGAATACCATAACTAAAACCTTTCACAAATTGTCCATTCATCATAATTCCTTGAACTGATCTCTGACAACTCTATATTATTCTTTGGTTTTTATAAGACTCTTCAAGGGCCAAAACAGATGGTCCCAAAACCAAGGATTGGGGATTGCCCCAAAGCTGGTTGCCCCAGGGCCATGGCAACCACCCATCACAGCCCCAATCAGCCATGGCGCCGGCCCAAATAGGAGTGTAAAAGATCCACTCCTATTTGGGCTGGTAAAGGGTGGCCTTAGGCGGCCCCGCTGCAACCCCAGGGCAGCTTCTGAGCACTCCAGTAGCGTGCGGACTGTAAATGCCATGACCCCAGAACATCTTAAAGCTGCCCCCCTTAATCAGCCAGGTCAGCTTGTAAATGCCATGCTCCCAGGTTACCTGGAAGGTGGCTTTACCGAGCCGTCTGTTTTGTCCCCAAGTCAATATATGATGCCTCTCCAGTGGTATTACACCCTTTGGTGTCACCTGGTGCAGTGACAACCCCACAGCCACTCTCCAGGCAGCTGCTGAAGGGAGCAGTACTGAGGCCCCCAAGGGCCCTTCAGAGCCCAACATGGCTGCCATGCTGAACTCTGAAGGACAGGAACCGCCCCTCGCAACAGCGAGCGCTGCTGAGGGGCACAGTGCTGTGGCCTCCGGATTGCAGTCTGGGATCAAGAGTGGTGCTCAGGGGAGCAGGCATGCTGGATCTCAAACAAAAGGCATTGCCCATGCCAGCAGCACTTGCTGCTGTGGGGGGCAATGCTATGGTTCCAGACTGCCATTTTGGATCTTTCACAAATCTTGGACAAATGAAAAAGAGACACGACACCCTTTCTCACTTGCTCAGCAACTGTGTCCATCCTACTCAGTGTACTACAGCACCACATGCTCCTCTGGGGTGTCACTTGGTGCATTCTGGTGCATATCATTAATGTAATTATACCTACAGCTTGTTTTTGTGTTTTTCTTGCTCTTTTTCCATTCCTGTCCTCAGTATGTCCACCATTTCTTAGAACACCTCCATCCACACCCATCAATATTTCTCAGATGAAAACTGGGACATGTTGTTGTGTGCCTTTCAGTCATTACAGACTTCTGGTGACAAGAAGGGGAACCTATCATGGGGGATTCTGGGGCTGAGAGTGTGTGACTCACCCAAGGTTACCCAGTGGGTTTCCATGGTTGAGTGGAGAATTGAACCCCAGTCTCTAAAGTCCTATGCTCAAACCACTACACCATGCTGGTTTGGGACACATATACCCAAGCAACATCAAAGTATGGTTAAGATGGGGAAAAATGTTAATAAGGTAAAATACATCAGCTAGGAGAGGCTGTAGCAGTTTGCTTTTTCTGCCTGAGCCTTCTGGGGGGCATGATTCTCCCCCTCCTTTCCTGTGTCTCCTGCTCAGTTGAGTGCAAACATCTTATGCACTTTGAACTATTTCTGTACCAATGGAAGAAAGATGAAGACAAGGGGGAAGGTGGGAGGAAAAGAGAGAAACAGGGGCATTTAAAAAGAAGCTGGAAAAAGCAGCATGACAGGATTAACTGGTTCTCTCTCCGCCACATCAGGCCAGTTGAAGGTTATGTCCATCTGTTACATATATCCAACTGTAGCGTTTCTCAAAGCTGAGCCTTTGATGACACTCCTTGCTTTTATTACCATGATTTCTGTTGACTGCATGCTTCTTGGAGATGGTGGGAATGTTTGCCAACTAAAAGGGCTTTCCTGTATGGTTTGAATTCAAAGAAAGTATCTCCCCTTTTCTATCCTGTCAGTGAATAATTTATTGAGATAATTCCCACTTCTATGTTTTGTAGGTTGTTTCACTTCTGCAGTGGGTGTATTATAGAGAAGGCATTTTTAAAGCTTTGAGTAATGCTAGGATTTATTTAAAACCAGACAGTGCCTTGCAAAATGGAGGAAAGGAAGATGCTGGATATGGTGCTTATAAACTACAAACAATAACAGGCTATATAGTCTACTGCTGCAGAGCTGAACCTACAGCCACAATCGAAAACCACTTTGTAAGAGCAAAAAGAGCAAAGAACTACCAAGCTACCTTAAGCTTAGTGCGTGAAAGGCCTTCATTTAAACTTCCTAAACTAGTTTCAAAAACCTTCAGCAAAGTTTTATACACAGAGGTGGGATTAAATTAATCTGGCACATAGATAGCAGTAGCAACACACTGCATTTAAGTCTTGATACAAAGCTCATTGACATCAATGGACTTTGGCTTTGACCTTTATAGAGGACCTCACTTGTTATAATGAATTCTGAGACCCTGAATAGCCGATAATCGTGATCTGAATCTAGACCTAGCATTACTTATCTGATTGTATCACCTTTTCCTTTATCCTAAAAGGTGGCATTCACATTTAAATCCAAAGCTTTTCCCCATCGTGTAAAGAGATGAATGCTATAAAGATGCTCATCTAGTTCTTTGTACAAGAAGCAATACTACAGAAGATTGTAACGTAGATCCTTAGTTAATAAATGTTCTGACATTCATCTTCCTTATAATTATGAATCAAAAGTTGCTGCATTTTATTTCCACTGCAGATATATCAGACTTGTTAAGAAATTTTAGACATGAATGTTTTTACAGACAATAGGCATAGTACTGAACAGCATTAAAAGAGTAACAAATCAGATTAAGAAATCTCATAGAGCATAGCCTTTGGCTTAGAGTTGATTCAGAACTATAGAAAGGATTGCATCCATTTCTGATTGTCCCATAAAGCAAGATGAAACATTGTGGTACAAAAAGAGGCTCTTTTATCTCATGATTTCACCTATTCCTAAGGTCTATCCAGGCCAACGTGCTTGCTAAATGCACCACATAGCAGCCTCCTTGTGGCAAGTCATGACTTCTTGGAATGTGATGTTTGTAACAATGGATGAATTTATTTTATAGACACAGAGCAACCATGCATTCATAAGCTATTAAGGGGAAGCATTTTAGGGAGAACACAGTAGCGAAAGCAAGAATATTCACTTTTATTCATTTCCTGTTTTCTTCAAAAAGGGTTTCTTCACACATGGTCAGGAGGAATAACACAGTCTGAGAATTCTGAACATGTTTCATCTGGTATTCACAGATCACAAACTGTTTTAGGAAATTATTCTCTGCAGAAATACATGTGGGTATTTTTGCATGAAAACTGTGGGTTCTTTTGTCCAAAAAAAAAAAAAAAGTTTTTCGTGCAAAAACAGTTTCCTGATAGCCAATGTTTTGGTGTGCGAGTGAGTGTGCTGTGGGGCTCCCTTAAAAAAGGGAGTTATCTGGTTTTGGTATAAACCCCCATGTATGTGCTACAAGTAACATTGTTTACAGATAGCCACATTTTCACGTCTGTGTGCATGGAAAAATTTAATGGATTTTGCATGAAAAATAGCAGTTTTACACTCCAAACCTCACATGGCTATCTGAAAGCTTTTTTTCCCCCCCCCCCCCCCCCCCCCCCCCAAGCAAAAGAAATGTTCTGAAATACTTTTGGATCTGTGAATACTTGGGAGGACACTGTTCAGAAATATTCATTTACTCCCATCACAGAAGGAAAACTGCAAAAAATAATAATAATAATAATGTTGTTTTTGCATGCAATAAAATAATAAAATAGTTATAGCCATAGAACAGCTATCAAGTCTAGCACTTTATAGCCTTGAATTCTGCAATCCATAGTTCATCTATGAAAAATGGAGCCAATGCTATTACTGTATAGACGAGAGAGAGAAAGTGAGAGTTAGTTAGTTAGTTTTGGAGCTCCAGGAAAACTCATAATGTCTTACAGATTGTCTTACATAATGTCTTACATAATCACTGGTAGAGTTCTCATAATTTTTCTACATTTTGAGGGATATGTATTATAGTAAGGCATCCAATACAGGTGTCTTTCTGTGTATAATATGTGTTTGAGACCTTGCCCAATGGATAAAGAACAGCTGTGCCTTGAAGCTCCTGGGGCATTAGCTATTACATTAGCCCTATTGCATCAACAGCAGCATCAGATATATGGTAGTTGCACCAAGTGATGGAAGGCTGGAACTGAAAATTCTTGTCATTCTCCACTGTGACAACCTGGAAATCACATATGTACCCTCTTAGTAGATAGTCACTGCAGAAGTTGCAATACCGAAGCAAACAGTGCTTTTATTGCTATGGCAGGCCTAAGAAACTGTCTATGTTGTCTGAGGGAGGGAACATGATGACATCCCCTTCTGTTCTATGTACAAAAGCCAATTAGACTAGCTGTTGAATCTTCAGCATTACAACACATTGCGATCCTATGCTGCATGTGAAGACACCAGATTAACTATCAGGGTCTGAGTTCCTCAGAGTTCCAGCTATGCTAGTTAATCATTTATGCCGTGTCTGCACAATAAAGTTTGAGAAATGCTTTGTGATATTAATGTACTGTGTAACTGACATTGCTCTAGTCCTAACAATAGTGCCATACTGTGAAGTGCTTTGGTTTCTGAATAAATTTTGCTGTTTCACACTGAAATTTGGATTTCTAAGCTAAAGTCACCCAGTACGTGACATTAGCTTGGGGCCCAGGGCAAGCTGAGCATCAGGGAGTTCTCTCCTCCAATACTTTGTTGCCATCCACCAGTATGTATTGTCCTACATACTGCTGAGTGGTACAGCTGGCCATGTCTGTTGCTCTACCTTATTGTTACAATATTTTATAGTTATTTTCAGCTGCAGTGCTTAACTAAGGGAGACATGTGAAACAGAAAGTCTCCTACTCCCATATTAAAACAATACTAATCTTTCCATGGAAACCCAAGGGGCAAGGAAGAGCCAAAAGAGAAAAAAAATCCCCTAGCTGCAGTCAATTAGAGAGTAAAGACCAGGCATATTTGAAGACCAAATTTAGAAACCCTGGGCCTAAATTAAATCTCAGTATGTGGAATTTCAAACGCCTGCATCAGAAATAGCCATGGCTTTAATTCTGGCAGCAGGGGATGTACTTTCCCTAGACAGTTCAGGGTAGTTAAGCTCATTATTCACTGTCATGGAATCTTTTGAAGATTATAACATTTTTTAAAATTTAAAACCTTTAAATGTTTGCCTTACAAGAAAACCTTGTGTGTGTCTGGGGGAGGGAGATGGACAAATTACAAAGGAGCTGTTTCTTGTTGTTTTTAGAGGAAACTCAACCAGTATAAATTGAGACACAACTTTTAATATTTCCCCATAGTTGTTGTAAATATCCTTTTTTTAAAAAAAGGTGATAAACTTTTTTGAACTTGAGGTGCAGGGAAAGATTACCATTTATGTACGGCTGGCTTTGCAAAGATGTTTGTATCACATGTGCTATAAAAGATAATTTTTTATGAATTAATGAGAAATCCTGAGGGGACAAACTGCCAAATCCATAGCCCTGCAGAAATCAGAAATATTAACAATGAAGTTAGCCCATTTAAACACAACACTATGTCATTAATGTTAACACTGTTTATTTAAAACACAAATGTCTTGATCCTAGTTATTTTTTTTTTAGTCTGTAACCCCACTTCGATCCACCAGGAGAGGAGGGGAAACATAAATAATTTTTATTATTGTTATTATTATTATTTAACAACCACCACCACCACCACCTATTCATCAGTTATGTTAATTTTGTTTTGTAACATACAGCTTATTCTCCCTTATGCAAAATGCTTGGGACCTGAAGTGGTTTGGATTTTAGAATTTTTCAAGATTTTTGAATATTTGCATATGGACAATTTTAGATTTTGCGTTATTTCACATTTTGACATTATGGATAAGGGAGACTCATCCTTTATTAAGAATACATTAAAAACATAAAGGTTTCCCCTTTGACAAGGTTATCAAGTTGGGTCTGACTGTAGTCAAAAAGCCAGCGTTGCCAAAGACAACTCTGTGATCATGTGTCCAGCCTGACTGCATAGAACATTACTACACTCCCACTTGCACTTTTACATGCTTTCGAACTGCTAGGTTGGCAGAGGCTGGGAACTAGTGATTGGAGCTGGCACTTGGGCCTCAAACTGCTGACCTGCCAATCTAGCAATCATCAGAGTCAGCATCTTAACCATTGAGCAAGATTACTTTTACATTAAATCAACCAAATATTAAAATGATTAAAAATGGATCTACTCAAAATTATCCATCCAAAGTAAAGCATTAAAAGAATGTGAAATATTACTCAATCTGTTAATATTATATTATTTGATAATTAAAAATAAAAACTTAAAAAAACATTGCTATCTATTATAATGAATTAAGGATAACAAATAGGGTTTCATCAAACGCATAACTCTACCAAAGAGATACTAAGTGGTCTTAGGGAAACCACTGCTTCTCAGCCTCAGTTTCTCCATGAGCAATTTGGGAAGTAATAATATAGACTTATATTTGGGGATTAGAATGTTACTTTAAAGAAGAAGCCATTCATATTGAGTAGAATTAGAATGATTCTCTGAATTCTATGGCAGCTTGTCACTATATTCATTCTTAAAATCAGGGTTCTAAGTTCTGATTTATCTTATAGAAGTTGTAAGGATGAGAACTACATCATCGTAAATACAAATATATTTTAAAAAATGGCACACAAGTGTTATTGTAACTGGTGCTACTGTTTTTGTTTATCACAAAAACTGGCCAGTACACTCACCACTTTTTTGTATTGTATTTATATCTCGTCTCCCCCCCCCCCACTTTGGCCACAACCACCATACTCTGCCTTTTCCACAGAGCTGGGACTAAGGATGAAAGAAACACAACTAAAAACTCACATAGATAGACAAAAATTATTTTAAAATATAATTTGAACTATTTCAAAACCATTTAAAATATATTTCTTAAAAAGCAAGGGAAAAATGTGGTGAGGGGCATTAGTACAGCGCACCTGCACCATATGCGAGCTTGATGTCATGCAGGTGACCAACCCCCATTAAATGAATGGCAAGCATGCCACCATTGAAAACAACAGGACTTGAGGTCCCATGGTATTTCTTTTACCATGGGACCTATGTGGTGGGTCCAGAATGGATCCCCCACATAAATCAAGGGTCCATTGTAAAACCCTTCTCTTGTAAAGCAATCAGTTTCCCAAAACCTGTAGGAATGCAAAGGTCTTCACCTGCCAGTGGGTCAGCAAGGAGCAGGGAAGTCTAGCCTTTCCAGGAAGGGAGTTCCTGGGCTTAAGAGCAAGCCATTGACTAGGCCCTCCATCATGCTCCCACTCAACATGCCTGTGAGGTTGATGAGCCTGAGAATTATCATTATGATGCTGGCTGTTAGTGACAGTTTCTCCCAAACCAAACAGCTGGAAAAAATATTAAAGATAACTAATTTGATCACAACCCATAGTAGGTGTATGGGGGGGAGGATCAAACAATTTGAATAACAATTATCCTACTAGACCACCTCCAAGGCCCTCAAATCACAGAATCATAGAATCATAGAGTTGGAAGAGACCACAAGGGCCATACAGTCCAACCCCCTGCCATGCAGGAAATCCAAATGTTTTCTTTGTTTATCCATATATGTCCAACATCTGTTAAACAAACAAACAAAACAAGCTTCATTTATATACCACTTCATACTGCCTAAGCAGTGTCTAAGCGGTTTACAACTGTAAGCTAATTTGTCCCCAACAATCTGGGTACTCATTTTAGCGACCTCGGAAGGATGCAAGCCTGAGTCAAGCTTGAGCCCTTTTGCTGGTCTTGAACTCGCAACCTTGTGGTTTTGAGTGAGTGGCTGTAGTACAGGCATTTAACCACTGTGCCACCAGGGCTCCTCTATTGAAGGGCAAAGGACATTTATATTAATAACAGATATTAATTTTTATTCCACTGGTGTCTAGGAAACCTGTTTTGTGTCTTTTCAGTTATTAGGCAAATGTAAATCATTTATCTGTTTTGTTTGTGTGTGTGTGTGTGTGTGTGTGTGTGTGTGTGTATGTATTCACAGGCACATGTGCGCATGCTACAGGCATTAGCAATTCTATTTGGCATGCAGCCAAAAATAAAGAAGTTAATTAACCTAATAAACATTACATTTTCACTTTCCCATAAGTAATGAATTATCTCTTCCAATTCAATCAGTGCTTCTTAGGGGAGTATTCTTTCATAACGCTTTAGAAATAAAAGGTATGGAACTTTTCTTTGGGGGGTATGTCTTGCAAAATTATTGCCCTAAAGGTGTATCCAGTACAATTTTTTTTTTTTTTTTTTTTTTGCTGTAACGACTTCCGGATGTGGGAAACGGCACCACTCACGGATGTCTCCATTAGCAGATTTTTTGTTTCAATCTCTGGAACACTAAGACTTCTGGGATTGTTGGACACTGGAGATTATCGGACGAAGCTTCTCCAGTGCAGCAATCAACATTTTTGAAGCACACAGAAGCATATCAGTACTGATACAATCTCTATTGTGCATCTGTTTCAATACCGGTATGGTGCTGCACATTCCTTCCCCACTCTCCTGCTTCTGCTTCTGCTTCTCCCTGTTATTGCCCTACTTAGAGCATACAGATCAGTCTGATGGGGTGGACAGATTGAGTTTTCAAGATGGGGAAAAGAAATTCACTGGTGAGGGGGAACAGTGATTGGGAGGCAGAGAAGGGAAGAGAGATCAGACAGTGGATGGCAGCAACCAAAAAGAAAGAAAAGAAATGCACAACTTGATCTACTTGGGAATAGTGAGAGGAAGGGAGAGAAAAGGGAAGAGAAGGAAAACCCTGAGCTCTCACACCATTTGACAGCTATCTTTTCAGTTTATGGAGAGGAAGAGATCATTGCTTAGGGAGGACTACCTGGATAGACAGTGTCAGTAGGAGTCATTGAAGGGTTTCCTCATCAATGACAAGGTGCACTTCAGAAATGACTGAAGCGCACACCATCAATGGGATGAAGATGACATCATGTGTCATGTCACTCAATAATGCTACTATCTTGCTCTTGTCCCACAATAGAAGCCTCGTGTGATAATGTCCACTGTGTCCACTGAGCTTTTCTGGGACTAAGGAGGTGATGCAAGTTTCCTAGCTGCTTCCCCAAACTCTGCCCCATTGCTAAGATAGGGATGTGAAAAAATTTCACTAATCTTTTTATGTTTAAGGATTCTCCAGCTTCCATGACAATTCTGGCTCCCACTGTGGGGATAGGTCACCAAGCCTGCTTCGTCCCTGCCATATTTTCACACTGTACAAATAATTTGTACAATTTCTTTGTGAAACTGAGCACAAATGTAGATCAAGCATATAAAGACAGGTTGATTGTTCATGATGATGCAAATCATCCATCCAGTCCATCTATTTTTAGTAGTCCATGCAACAAGACTGCTGTTATGATAGTTTTAAATTTTGTACACTTACAGGACAAATCAATGTACAAAAATGAATGAAAAACTTTTTTTTAGCAAGCCCCCCCCCCGCCCCCTTCCTACTCCCCAAACCCTCACTATCATGTATTGAGGATAATTTGTTTTGTTCTTTAGATCATTACAGTATATCAGGTTACAACTTATATTGCTACATTGACTCTGGGTCTGCTTCCAAGGAAATATGCAACAATGGCAAGGATAGTTTTGTGAGAAACAGTGCAAGTCCATTATCTCACCTACGAATGAACCTGTAGATTTTTTTTTTCCATCCTGGAAAGATTTTAAAGATCCACAGGATCATCTCAGAACAGGATGAGAGAATGTTAGTCACATTTCAGCATATGTAACCATGCATTCATAAATCCAAAAAAGGAAGGGGATGTGTGAAAAAAGAAAATGAAATGGGCAGCGGGGGGGGGGGGGGTAGAGAGAAGGATGAACAGACTTCTGAGAATTATTTGCTTGGTTAATTTGCTTGGTCAAATTATTTTTGCTGGTTTGGACACCATCAAAAAAGCATTTCCTTTTATGCAAGGGACTGATATAGTTCTGGCAATCTTTGCTACCTATTCAGAGGATGGCAGTTGCAGTAGAACTGAGGGACATAAAACACTGCATTTTTATGCAATGCTTTCCATGGTTATGCTGCAAAACAAAGACTGGAATGTTCTTGTGTATGTGTGTTTGTGCGGGTAGACAATATGACCAGGTACTCTGATGTCATTCAACTACAATATATGGTTCACAAAGTTTGAGTAGCTACAAATAGATAATCACTAGTTAACCTTTCAGTATAATGGAATTGGTATTTTACTCTCTTTTTGCATTGTATTTCTGTATCCCACTGTATGTGGGTATATTTTAGTGTACATGGCATTATTTCAATTTCTTCAATAGTATAATTTGTACAACAGTTTTTTGTACAGATATATATATAGATAGATAATAGGAAATATTTTAATTAATATTATGTTAAATAATATAAATAACCTATTTTAATAAATAATAATAAAATCTAACAATTTATCCTTTATTTTCCACATTAAACTTATTTCATTATACATTCTTCTTTTTAAAAGTACATAGTGCCTTAAATGCACTCCTTAGAACAGTTCAAGATTGTATTCACTTAGCTTCATCACCACTGCAGTATCAAGTGCTGGTGGACTATTCTAAGGCTGTTATATTATCAGCATGTGACAGAGATTGACTTCTCTGTAAAGTAAAGCACTCTAAAGAACCCAAAAATGTGTTCTGGTCTGCCGTCGGATTCCTCAAAACTGACACACAACAAGACTGTGGCATATTTGGTTGCAAATCACTATAAAACAAACCCATTGATGTTTGTGTGTGCAAGAAACGGCTTTATATGTTTGCAAATGATCCCATGGGGACATGCGTTTGAAGAAGAAACCAGTTCACCAAAATAGGCACTCTGTATGCTCCAGCTGCTTTGTAAAGGTGTCTTCTTTTAAACGTTTCCCTACTGCTAAAATTCAAAGGTACGGATTTTGCTCCATCTGGAGGCTGTGCTATCGCAACACAGAAAAAAAAAAGCTTCTTCATCATCTAAGCCATTAAAAGGGTAGAGTTGGTCCTTTGTGCTTCAGAAGTTGAATTTAAATGAACTGATTTACACATTTCCATGTTTCCATGTAATTCAATCACCTGTGCAACTGCTGATAAATTTTGCTTTAAACCTATTTATGGCACATCAAATAACTTATAGTAAAATCCATAGATAGCGGAATCATTACCAGCAAACTCCATCCATCCATTTTGAGAAATTTATAACATCTTAGGGGAATGCCTCATATTCTTAGGGGCTTCATTATTAATGGGAATTATCCACGTGCATCAAAAGCAGAAAGACTTCCTCAATTAAAAGATCTTGAGAAGGAGTACAGTAAATGCATTCTTTTAGTCTATGTAAAAGCAACTTCCCATAAGAATAATAAAGCACTTAAACTGGATTTACTTGAAAATACAATGGATTTTAAAGAAAATCCTCTGCTACTTAAAAATTGAAGACATACTAAGTTATTCATTTGAAAATAGAAACCCATTTTTTGCCTTTTTACATTAAAGGAAAGTGTATTAAGAACTCTGAAGAATCAGTACATAATTCACTAAGCATTTTTAGAAAGCCAATGCTTGCTTTCCAAGATAACCTAGATGGGACCTGGGTGAAACTGTCTGTTGGTTAAGACTGCACGATAGGAGCCCTGGAAAGGTCCAGGCTATTCATAGTGAATTGAAATCAAGGGCTCTATTTCTTATTTTAGCGCTGGTATGTAGGGCTGATGTGAGCGAGGGAGACTTCTGCATATTATTGTGGGCTTGATTGTCCTGAAGAGTGACTTTGGCTATTGCCACACTGCAGAAATGAAGCAGTCTGGCACCACTTTAACTTCCATGGCTCAGTGCTATGGAATTCTGGGATTTGTAGTTTTACATCTTTCTTGGCCAATGAGTATTGCTGCATCACAAAACTACTAATCCCAGGATTCTGTAGGATGGAGCCAAGGCAGTTAAAGTGATGTCAAAGTGCATTACTTTTACAGTGTAGAGACACTTTCAGTTGCATAACATTATGTCTTTGGGATACAGAAGTTCTTAATCCTGTTTGTTTGTTTGTTTGTTTGTTTTGTGAAGGGATGAGGTGTCTGGTGAAAACAGGAAGAACAAGGCTCACAACAAACCAGCTTCCCTGCTTTCGTACATATCAAAATGGCCTCGAATTGCATACCAAATACTGTTGTGCGATTGTCTGTTGTTAGCATAGCTGGCACTTATTTGTCCTGCACTCAGCTGTACAGTCCCAGGCACTGGATAAAAGAGACCTATCTTAAGAATCACGAGGGGAGGATCTCTTGTGACAGTCCCAAACATCTGAAGAGCTTTACTTTTATGGGAACCTGGAACTCTCATGGGACTTGAGGTGGGCTTTAACTAGGCTGCCTCACACACGCCAGCCAGTCTTGAACTGGCCTGGTAATGGAGAGGGTTATTCTATATTGCTGTTTCAAAACATGGCAATCCTAACATGGAGATATGATTTTTTCCCCCACAAGGGCCCCAAACTGCTTTCTGCATCCCTGTGTGTACATAACTTTCCCCACATAAACTACCCATTCAGTGATGTAAATGGACCATCTGATTTTGTGTAGGAAGCTTGGTGAACAAACATCAGGCAGTAGGTGGATCCTGAAATATTACTTGGTCCATTTCTATCTCACTATATCCCAGAAACTGGGGGGAATGGGAAATAGCCAATTGAAAATGAACTTTATGATGAATTAGAAAGAATGAACATGATATATTCAAGTAAGATTTGCTAAGAAGTTAAACATCTCTAAGGTTGCATCTACGCTGTAGAAATACAGTATCCATGGGGGTTTGGTTCCAGGACTCCCTGTGAATGCCAACTTCCATGGGTACCCAAGTCCCATTAAATGCAATGGCACAGTAAACTAGGGTTCCTTATACTGTATTTAATTGCAAAATCAATGTTTGCTTTTTTGGAATTTATATATTTTTGGAATATTTTCAAGCTCTGGATGGTCTCAGTGCTATAACTATAAAGGAAGAGCGTACTTTACAGGTTCTGCCTACTTCATGAGGCCAGTACCAGCCACTCTATAAAATGGGACTACACAGGAGCTGGAGCTCTTATCAGTATGGCTGAATTCATACAGGGACTCTCATGAGGAACCCTGGTGGTGCAGTGTTTAAAATGCCATTACTGCAGCCAGAACTTTGTGAGTTCAATCCCAGAGGGCTCCTGGTTGACTCAGCTTTCCATCCTTTCATAGGTCAGTAAAATGAATACTCAGCTTGTTGGGGGAAATTGGCTAACATACTGTAAACTGCTTAGAGAGTACTGAGTTAACGAATAAGCTGTATAGAAATGTAAATGCTATTGCTATCAATCATCTGCTTCCATGTCAGTTCAGATGTCCCAGATCACTGTTTCCCTTCTAAACAGGAAAACATTTGCTAATGCTATTGCCATAATGTAAAAGATGAGCCAGGAATTTATTGATTAGGTTTGAATCCTTCTTTACTGGCAGAACTAAGAACCAAGGTGTTTTACATCATAAATAATAAAAAGCAAGTATTGATAAAAATTAAATATAACTAAAATACAATTAGATATCAAAACAAATTAGGTTACAATAGTTTTAAAACATATCATTCATAATTACAAATATAAAAGTTTGGCAGGTACTGAATTACTAAAGGCATGCTGGAATAGAAAGGTCTTTGATTGCCAATGGAAAGACAGCACAGTGGAGGTGCCAGTCTAGCTCCCTTTGGGAGTTCCATAGTTTGAAAGCAGCCACCGAGAAAGTGTAGCAAGAAGATATACTTGCAACAACACCACTTTTGTCTACCTTAAACTGCAATGACATTTGTTGTATACCACATACTGTTTTGTTTATTGCTGTGTTAAGCAGTTATTTTTATTTTACAATACACTGAATCAAATACAATTATGTTCAATCGGGCAGAACTTCTGTTTAAGCAACTCGCAAAATGATCTTACTTACACAGCAACATTTACAAAACTTTCCAATCATTTTTAATTTTTCTCAAACACACACACACACACACACACACACACCCCTCATTAGTCTTGCTCTCCCCCTTTGCATGGTAAAAACAACAGATTAGCAACATAAGCATTGGTAAGAGGATTTGGATGAGTAAGAAACCGATGAAGTTTGCTATTTTTATTTGAGTCTTCAGTTTTACTGAGTGAAGTTGTTTATAAACGATGCAGATTAATGAGCCAAGAACTACAGTATTTCCAGCTCTAAAGAAGAATAAAAAGAAAAAAGAAGTGTGTGTGATTGTGGATTAAAATAAAAACAACAAAGGAGAATCATTACAGGATCCTATGGTGCCATTCTGATGACAGAACTACTTCCATTAACAGAACAGGGAAATGATGATTCCCCTTTCCCATGCAACCTCAAAAAAATACTCCAGAGAGTGTATTTCACAGGAGATTTTTAGGTGGAGAAAGGCTGCAGGGTGGAAGACCAAAAAGTCCTGTTTACAGTAACAGATATCTACCAGTGTAACTCTGGCTTTTAGGCCTGTGTCTCCTTTTCTTTTACTTTACATTGGAGAAAAGCTCTTTGTTAATTATTCCAGTTCAACAAGAGGGATTGATATATGCAGCTGATATATATGCAGCTGATATAATTCATATCTGGTGTAAAATGAATAGATGGATAGAGTTGATTTGACTGGGAAGATCAATACCTAGTTTGGGCCACAATAATATGTAAGACAGACAAAGTGCATATTGTTGTACATAGTTTACTATCTGAAAAAAACAGCATGAGAAATTGTTTTTAGGAAGATGGAATATAATGATCCTGAAGCTATTCATAATAGAACAATGGTAGGATGATGTACTGATATCAATAGCAATAGCAGGGGTAGGCAACCTTTTTGAGCCGGGGGCCGGGTTGCTGTCCCTCAGACAACTGGGGGGCCGAAGCCAAAAAATAAATAATTAAATATTTTGTTTTTGTTTTTTTAAAAAAAATTAAATAAATAAATAAACCGGGACAAATGTAGGACAAAATTTTCAAATGGAGGACACTTTTTAAAAAAATGGAGGACATGTGAAAACATTTACTGATTTTTTAAAAAATGTTAATATAAATGCATGTTTCTGAGGCTTCTATAGACAATTGCCCCCCTTGCCCGCCTCCTCCTGATAGGCCAAAAGCCCCACACCCTCACGCGAGAGGCCAAAGGCTCCGGCGGCAATCGGCAGCAGGACCGGGTTGGGGCCGGTCCCAAGGCCTTGCCGGGCCGCATCCGGCCCGCGGGCCGCAGGTTGCCCACCCCTGAGCAATAGCATTTACATTTCTATACAGCTTCATAGTGAACTCAGTACTTTCTAAGTGGTTTACAGTCTGTAAGCCAATTGTCCTTAACAGGATGAGTATTCACCAAACTAGGAAAGGATGGAAGGCTGAGCCAACCTGGAGCCCTCTGGGATCAAACTCACAACATACTGGCATTTAACCACTGTGTTCATTCTACTTAAACATAGGCCGCAAGTAGATGGGGCAAAAGGAGTGGCCAGAGGCTGTCCCTGCCCAGACTGCTGTGGGTCTGCAGCAACTGCATGTGCCTGGTCCCAATCTAGGCCGCTGCTGTGGTCCAGAACTGGGCCGCTGAAAAGGAGCAGATTTTTTTGCTCCTGTTTGGCTCGACTCTTCCGGGTTGGAATGGGCTTGGTGTGGCTGCCGCCCACATTCGGTGCATGTGTCATGTAAACACCATGCCTTCAACGCGGCCTAGTGGTGGC
Source organism: Sceloporus undulatus (assembly GCF_019175285.1). Classification (NCBI taxonomy): domain Eukaryota; kingdom Metazoa; phylum Chordata; class Lepidosauria; order Squamata; family Phrynosomatidae; genus Sceloporus; species Sceloporus undulatus. Next base: position 93,257,840 of record NC_056525.1, read on the forward strand.
CCTTTTGGCCTGTCTGTTAGTTTTCGAACCCTCCATGAAAATGATCAGACCAAACTATTTATACTGAATTATAACCTGTTGGTCCATATACCTAAAGTGTTACCTAGGTTTAATGGAAACAGTTTTCCAGGTCTCTGGTCACAATATATTCTACCAGAGGAAAGAAGATCTTTTAACTAGTGATACCCAGAACCATCTGTATGCCTCTGGGCTCCAGTCTCTTTCATTTGCAAACACAAATACTGAAAACCTCATGTCAACCGTTGATCTTATAATTGTTTTCATTCCTTGAACTCATTGAGAAAAGCAATCTATCTACCAGCAGCCATATAAATTTACTGGTATATGATGACAGAAAACAGGGAAAGTAGTAGTTGTTGTTGTTGTATTCCTTCAAATCATTTACAACTTATTGCAAGCCTACGATGAACTTATCATGGGTTTTTTCTCGACAAAATTTATTTAGAGGGGCTTTGCCTTTGCCTGCCTCTCAGACTGAGAGAGTATGATTTGGCCAAGGTCACCCTAGGGGTTTCCATGACTGAGTGGGGATTTGAGCCCGGGTCTCCAGAGTTGTAATCCAATGCTCGCTGGGAAAATAAGGAGAGTTGACGAGAAAAAATTTGGGGGTTGTTTTGTTGTTGTGTGCCTTCAAGTCATTTATGACATATGAAAAGCCCAAGGCAAATCTATTGCATCGTTATCTTGGCAAGATTTGTTTAGAGGTGGTGTTCCATTGCCTTCCCCTGAGGCTAGGAGCATGTGACTTGCCAAGGTCACCCAGTGGACTGGTAATCGAACCCTGGTCTCCAGAGTCACATTCCATCACTCAAGTTCCCAGGGCTTTATAAATGCTGTTATGCAAGCAATTTAATATTCTCAGAGGTTGGGTGGTATTGCATCAAGATGATACCAGACCCCTTATATTGGTGTAAACCATTCTGTGAGCAGCTATGAGAGTTAAGAGGTTCATTTAGTGCAGTCTTAGAAGTGAGCGGGGAATTGTACCCACTATTACACAATGGAAGTGTGCACAACCATATCACCCATTCAGAAATTGTTAGTGCAATAGTGCAGCCTAGTAACTCCATTATGCTGGTGTGGGCGGGGCTGGCATTGCAGGCTCCATCTTGCAAGGAAACAGACTCCTCCCCTAATGGTCTTCCCCACATGCACAACAAACTTACTCAGGCATGTATGGTACAACAGTACCTTTAATAAGAAAATAGCTTTGTGTCCAGAAGATAGTAACTCAAAACATAAAGTCCTGTCTTCAAGTCAGCCTTTCCACCGAGGCAGGGCTCGCTTCCCAGAGCCTCCCTTTTGGATCCCATGAATCATCCTCTAAATCCTGAAGATCTCTGGTTGTCTCCTCCCCAGGACCAACAAAAGTCCAGGCTCCCTCCTCTCGAGGGTTCCGCTGCCTCTCCTCAGGGCCTCTGCCTTGGGTGTTGGGCCCTTCTTGGAAGAGGCGCCAGCACTCCGTCCCTCCCTGGACTCCTTAAACACTGTTCTTTCCCTTCCCCGGCCACTGCTGCCCAACCAACTCTTCCACATCGATCCTTCCTCCCCGCACACCTCAGCCCTTCTCCTTTTATATCCCTTCTAGCTCCTCCTCCTTCCTCCACTGGCTCTGCCTCTGGGCTAACTTCCTCCTTCCCTTCAACCTCCACCACCTGGCTGCCCTTAGCCCCTTCAGCTCTCTCCACCTGGGTGAGTACCTCACTACAGCTGGCAAAATTTGACACGATGCAACCAATGAACAGGATCTTGGTCTCAATGAGCAAAGAAGAATGAAGATGCCTTTGAATGACAAATGTCATTTTAAGATAAGGTTGGTGTATTTTAATTATGTATAGTTTTTAAAGGCCATTCAAGTTGAAAGCTATAGTGTTTTTTTAAATGTGAAAAATAGAAAAAAGTAGGCTAAGATTACATTGACATTGCTGAAATTCTAGTCAACATTTCTAAGTAATCCCACAGTCAGACACATCTGGAAAAAAAATACTGTGTATTAGATCCCTAATCCGCAATAGGTGTTTCTTTCTGCTTCACAGGCAAATGACATTAAAACAGCAGGCATCATAACCCTCAAGTGTCAAACGCAAGGGCTCCCTCATGTAAGCAGGGGCAACAATTTTCCAAGGCCACTACTGACATGTTTCAGCAACACAGAGCAATTTTCACAGGCATCTGGTACAAAGCACAAGAAAGGGAGGGGGAGGAAGAATTATTTTATAAAGCCACATGCCGTGATGAAGGATGACACCTGAAAGGAAATATTTTAACCTTTAAGACACCAGCTGTGGGCAGTCATCCTTAGAGCTCTTTAATGAAAGAGTGAAGCATACTCAGTACTATACTTTTTGTTCTTTCAAGAGAGTGAAAAATTTGACTTTCTTCACACATTACACCCTTTGGACACCCCAACTTTCCTGGCACATATGAACTCTTTGCCTCACTATTGTTCTCAAAATTAGTATGCCCCTAGAGTCTGAGGTCTTTTCCCTGGGAGGAACCTACCCCTTAGGTGCTAGACCGCTTACACAGAAGTCACATACAGAGTCCCGTGTGAAAGAGCTAGCATAATTTTGTGAAGAAACTCAGGCAGCAGTGCTGTCCTGAGATGAGAGAGAGGGCCTATTAGACTATTCAGGTATTTATTAGTATGAGGCAATTTGCTCTAATCACCTGCACAGTGTCAGCATCAATTTGGTGTGAGGGGGGATTATTTGCTCAAAAAGAGGCCTGTGAAAGGTGGGTGACTTTGGGGCTTTAACTCCAGAGTGACAAAACATTGATAGCATTTGAGACAACCCCTGGATGGCGTTGGAAACAGGAAAGGTGAATAGGGACACAGTATGGGGTGAGTTGGAGGTGTTGTCTTTAATTGCTTTGCAATTGCTTTGCAATGGGACTGCTTAGTCTCTACTGGAGAGGATATGCAGAAAGCCTGGGGGAGTACAGAATAATAATCAAAACCATTCTGCATTTATTGTACAGTCGTCCTTCCTTAACCACGGATGTTTTTTTACATGGATTCGAGCATCCACAGCTTCAAAATATTCCAAAAAGGTATAAATTTTAAATAGCAAACCTTGATTTTCCATTTTATATAAGGGACACCATTTTGTTGTGCCATTATATTTAATGGGACTTGAGCATACACGGATTTTGTTATCCACGGGGGATCCTGGAACCAAACCCCAGTGGATAACAAGGTCCCACTGTAGTATTATCATTTTCCACATATCCTTGGGCCAGCAGGCCTTTCCCACGTGAAACATCACAGTGTTTCAAATGTCACTGTGACCTCTTTAAAAAATGTGTGATCTTAGATATCAAAATATGAAACCCCATATTGAGCAAGAGGGGTGTTTAACAACAGGCTGTAAAGCACCAATTTTTATATTTTTCACATGAAGATGAACTTTTTCAAGGCTTTCTGCACTTTTAAATTATTATTATTATTAGTAGTAGTATACTTTTGGGATATTTTTGTGAATATGTAATGAAGATGGGGGGGTTGGCATAAAATATAGTGCAAAGCCCACTATTTTCGTGCTAACAAAACACGTTTTTGCAAAACATACATACATGTGGACAACACACACACGAATCCATGAAAAGTGTGTTGAGGGGGCAAGAAAAGTGCTGATCTTTTCACCGTCTCAAGTGACAACATTTCATGGAGTATTTTGGCCTCACTGAGATACCCCTATGGAGAATGAGATGCAAATATTCTTTAGATCCCCAGTGGCTGATGTGAAGTCTTGGACTCTCCGAACTCTTCCTGGAGATGCCAGGGATTGAACCTAATCAATTGTGGCATCCATGTCAGGGAGACAATATATCTGCTCTGTGTTTGCCAAAGATCTGAACCTATTTTAAGGAGATGGTTCAGCACCCCAGATAGCTCCTATAAAGTTTAGATGTAAACACAGAGTATTTTCACAGCCTTGCTGACATAGAAGCCACCAGGGAGCATAAAAGCTTTTGAATATCCAGAATGTGCTCTGTCATTCAGCTTTGACCTCTCCTCAAAATTTGCCTCCCTGATTAAAGCCAACTTTAATCAACTTCCTAGACTTTCTTCCTAGAAAAATAATAATAACCTGAATCATGTCCCTACTACTTTAATAGTGACTACATGTTACTTCTGATTCCAGCTTCATGTAAGCAGACAGATAGGTTTTACTCATTTAGATGGAGAACCTGAAAGTCACATTGTACCTCCTCTTGTCAAACTGATGCACTAACCGTAACTGGTTGGTCATTCTAATAACATTTAGAACTTGAAACAAGCCACTAAAAAGTTCCGAACTAGCCTCTATCTTTCTTCCTTTCTTCACAAAATGGTTGCTCAATAAGAGCTAGTCTTATTGCATCATTTATTTGCAGCTTTACTATCTTCTTATTTACGAGTGTATAAGCTTCAAGAATCTCTCTCTGTAACACATTAAGTGTGTCACATACAGATACTCAATAAGCCAAGACAATACCAATAGCAAGTACATTTCTATACCACTTTTCAGTAAACTAGCACTCCCTAAGCAGATTACAATGTATAAACCAATTGCCCCCAACAAGCTGGGTACTTATTTTACCAACCTATGAAAAAATGGAAGTCTGAGTGGATCTTGGATCCCCGGATAGATATCACAGCCTTGTAGCCGCAGTACTAGCATTTAACCACTGCGGCGCCACAGCAAGTAAAGTGGTGTCAGACAGTATCGTTTCTGCAGTGAGGATGCTGCCTTTGTGTGCATCTTCATCCATTTGAATGCAAGATTGTCAGAAATCTAGGTAGACAAAGAAGCAAGAGTGTTTACTCACAGGCCACTCAGTGTATGAAACGCAGTGTATGATACAGGTTCTGGTCAACCCCAATGAGAATGATGCAACTTAAAATACAATGTCATTCTAAGTGGCATTGTTAGGGGACAGAAAGCTGCTGTTGCTGGCCAGATTTTACTCTCTACACTCAAATCAGTACCATGAAACAACTGATTTTTTTTCAGCTCTCTTCTGAAATCACTGGGGAAAGTCCAAATAATTCCAGCCAGAACTAGTTAGGACTACTACAAGCCTTATGTGGCTTGCAGTTATCAATTAAAATGTACCACTATGTTGGGCACATGAGGATGCAAACCTTCTGTGAGGAAACAGCTTTGACCTCTTGATACCTATTTCAGCCCTGTAACTGAAACTCAATTCTTCCACCTGACATCCTTTCTTTGTAAATAAATATTGTTTATAGCATTCTTGGACTGTTCCAATTATTTTTGCCGTTGCTACAAAATGTAAATGCCCTGGAGCATATTCATTTTGCTTCTCAAAATTATAATTTTCTTCTTAATTACATTCCCAGCATTTTAATTGCCTTTATTGATACATGTAATGTTCTGCATGCTTATAATTAGGTTTGTTTAACTTGCAAGGTTGCAAACTGAAAGATGGAGGGAGTTTTATAATTACCACCCAAAAAGGAATGTTTAACAAATAAGAGTAAATATATTACTTGCCTTTAAGAAATGAAGGATTGGAGTAGAAATGTCACACTTAACGAGACATATTTTACAATTCTTCATCCAGTCTTGTTCCGTATGTAAATGGAAAGCCATTTATCTTTCCCATCCCTTTTTATTTTGCAACTGTGTATGCCTGCACTAGCCACTCATCAGTGAAGGGTAGATATTATTATGACAAGGTATCATCATTAATCCTTTCCCAAGACCAAGAGTATACTATCACTCGAGGCTACAAGCCTTTTTCCACATTATGCTACCTAATTAATCTTAGGCTAGAGACAGGAGTTGTACTTTTCCCTGTCCTCCAAGAGCCAAAAACAGTGCTCCTCCCCAAATTCATAAACCTCCTGAGAAGATTCATAGTGTCCATCTCAATATAGGGAAGCATTACCATTTCAAATGTTTTCCAGCTTGGGGGTTGATTCAAGTTGAATCGGGTTAGCAATGCCATTAAGGCAGGGTGAGGCATCCATCTCAGGTGGAAGACTTGAGTTAACCACCTGTTAATTATAGGCTTTGTACCTTATTCTCTTTCTACTATGAGAGCTGGTGAGAAAGACTTGTGGGATTCCCTTCTTCTTTGGCAAAATACCATGGCTGCCTTTGGTACTCTGTATTGATTTAGAAGGTGAAGGCCAAGAAGCCGGGCGGGAAAGCACACACTTTCATTTTAACCCTTTGTGCAGGTTTAATTTATCCATTTTATTGTTTGTATGTACAGCGCTGTGTAAATCTAAGCTATATAAATAAAGCATAATAATAATAATAATAATAATAATAATAATAATAATAATAATAATAATA
>NC_056525.1:93264184-93288650 GCF_019175285.1 Sceloporus undulatus
CATCTGCTTGTCTGTAAACCTCCCTGCCATCCCCTTCTTTTTTCTGTTCTGGAAGCAATAGAAGAAAGAAGGCAGGCATCTCTCTCTTCTCTACAACATGCTAAGTAAAAACAAGAACAAGCATTCAAGCAAGTAAACACCTGGGAAAGTATAAGCTCATTTTAAATTCTAAATCTCTTCTTGATTTTACCTTCCCTTTCAGCTCTCATTTTATAGGACTGCCCTACTCAAGATCTTCATCCCTTGAAAGATGAAGGTGCAATGTATCCACACTACACAACTATAGCATTTCAATGACACTCTAATTAGCATGCCCCCTACAAAATCCTGGGATTTGAAGTCTTGTGAGGTATCTAGAATTCTCTGCCACAGAGTACGGCAGAGCCCTCCCAAACATGGGATGCAGCCATGCCAGTTAATGTGGTATCAAACTGTTCTAATTGTGGGGTGTTCATTCATCCTAGGTTTCTTACCCAGCCAAGGGGTACACAGCACACAGAGCTTGAACAACAGAAATAGAGGAAATATTAATAAATCAAACATTCAACAATTTTGCTGTTGTTTAGACAAAACACATACACACCAAGAGTTGGCAACTCTGGGGGGTTAGGACAATGTATGAGTAATCCAGGAGACCTTGGAGGGTTGCAATACCACAGCAAACTGTTAACAACATTTTAAAAATAGCCCCAAATAGTCTCCAATGTCCTCTAGGGAGTGTGAAGATATTTTCAACATATATTTGGATGCGTTTTGGCCATTTTAGGCCAAGGAGAGGCTATTTTTATAATGGAATAACCAGAAGCTCACTTTTTTACATACCTAAATACCATAAAGGCATCAAATCATGGAAGCTAATCTATACTCTGGTTTCTCTTCAGATCGTATGAAAGCTAATCTTGGAAGCTGAGTAGGGTCCCCCTTGTTTAATACTTGGAGAGGAGACAGCCAATGAACACCAAGTGCTGTAGGCTATATTTCAGTGGAAGGAACTGGCAAATCACCTCTGAGTATTCCTTGCCTAAGAAAACCCTATGGAATTCATAGTGGCTCCATAAGTTGATAGGCAACTTCAAGGCATAGATACACACACAGAGGGTGCCCTATGGGCCACAAAACACCTCTGGGGGCCACATGTGGGCTGCAGGCCACACCCAGCCCACATCTTATCTTAGATATGTGTAGTGAGTATCTATCTAACACCTATTACAGTATTCAGATCCTATATTTGTTACTTTACTGATTGGCTATGGTGGTACACCCCACTGTCAAAATGCTGCAGTATCCCCAAGTCCTGCAAAGCTGTTTTGGATAGAAGATTAACATCCCAATGATTTGGAATGTGACCTTGGCTTGCATGTATTTTTGAATATATTTTTCTAAAGATGTGCATTTTTGTCCCCAACTGGGGTGTATGTACACATTTACTAAAATGTATCTGTACACATTTTTGTGCATAAATACACAAATAAAAATGTGAGCATATTGCTGAGAACACTATATGTTTGTGGGTGTTTGTTTCACAGCCCTCACTGTAAGTCCAGTTTCACTGGCGGGATACAAACCGCCATATAGTACGTATTCTATACGTACTAGGGTTAGGAAGGGGCGGTGCTTCCGCACCCCCCTAACCCTAGTACGTATAGAATATGTACAAGATGGCGGCGCCCCTTCCACATGGGGGCTGCCATCTTTACGTACTGGATGCATAGCATCCAGACGTGTCGCGGCGCCTATGACGTCGCGAATGCGCCAGCGGCGCCTCGCGACGTCATAGAGGCGCCGCAAAAAGAAGCTCCGAAATGGAGCTTCTTTTTTGCTCCGCGCGGGAGCTGCGCGGTTTGGCTGCTGAGGCTCCCGCGCGGAGCAAATGGCGCCGGCAGGAGACCGCCGCAAAGCGAAGGTCTGTATCCCGCCCCAGTCTTCACTGCAAGCCCAGAAGCGTAGATTTCCAATTCCAAATTGTATCCAGGCCCATGCTTGATTCCAAGATATGAAAATTTGGTAAATCTGTTTTAAAAAACCTCTGTGCAACAGATTCCTCACACATCCTTCATTTCATTTCAACAAAAACATTTGTCAATAAAAGATGTTTGTGTACAATGGTTTGAAGCACAAAAACAATTTGAAATAACATATATTGGAAGTGATGTGAGGTTTAGATTTTGTCAATTATCAAATCAATTCCAGGTCTGAACTTTTAAATATGGACAAATGAATTTCTTTTGACATTCTGCCTGCTCACCTCTTCTTCACCACTGTTGCCTGAGACATTCAATTTTTCAGCAATCTTTTACATCTTTGAGATGAAACTATAGAATTTTGTTTCCAGAGCCATTTCACCTTATACCACATTAACCAAACTTGACAAAAGATTTTATCTGATGATAACATTTCAGTGCAGATATTTAATGTGTCAGACACCATTAGCTTTACATCAAAGACCAGAATCCTGACCTCTGCCTTTAGTTAGAAAAACCTCACAAAAGGCACATTGCTCACAAAATGATTTCTGTCGTGTGAAGAAGGTGACACACCCCTAGCACTGTATTGAATCTGTTCAACATTGCCTGGATTAATGATGATGTCTGTTAAAAACACTGTCTGCATTTCTAATCATCCAAGGCTTTCTTCTTTTCCAAAATTTAATCCCAGTTTAATTAGCTGACTCTTGTTTTTTCTTGACAGTTTACAATTTAACCGTTTTACACCAGCAGAAGGGATGAGATCTGTTACCCAGAAACTGAATGATTGGCACTTTATAGTTTTGTCTTAGATGGAACCATTTTATTAAAAGTATTTTAATTTTAGTCTACACTGTGCTTAGACATTTAATGAGGTGATTTGATACTGTAACTTCTCTTGAGCTCGGTGGGAGGGTGGAAAGTAAGTGGACCAGTAGTCCAATAGATTTTACCTTCTTAACATCACACATCCTATGAAGACTTTTATTTAAATAGAGGACACCTTAACTGAATATATATATATATATATATAATTACACAGAGAGAGAGACAGAGAGAGAGAGAGGATATTATGAATTGAACAGGTAGAAAGACACAGGTTAACTATTAAAGAGGGGAAGAAGTAATTAGAAAAAGATCACAAACAGAATGAACCCTGCTGATAAAAGTAATAATGGAAATAGTAACTGTTCTTTTATTATAAAAGGAAAAAGAACTATATTATCAAGAAATCATTAGTGTATGTATGATTTTAACTTGCTTTGTTAAAAATAATAAACAAATTAAAACAACGAAGAACAATTATTCCACTTTTGTTATACCAGTATTCCATATCTGCTGAAATATTTAACTTTCCCAGTTTTTGGATTAAACAAATTTTGAACTATCTCTTTCTCTGTCTCTAGTCATTACACTCACACATACATACCATTTGAACCTTTTCACAGAATTGCCCATTACATGAAAGAAAGAAAAACAATCATTCAGTGATATGAACAGGCAAAATTTCAATCAGCCTTATGAAAAATAATCTTAATACAACTCAGTGGACTTTATTGCAATATTCAGATAATGGGGCTAGTGGGCATCGATGTTTACACGTAATGGGCAGCTCTGTTTAAAATCTACAATACTGTTGAAATAATTGCACAAACTCAAGGGTAAATATTGAAAAAAATGTAAGAGATTATTAGTTTAGTCGGGGACCCTAAACTACCTCTGGGTAGTACTGGGCAAAAGAATATCCCTATACTTTACTTCTGCCAATGATGACTAGAGAAAGGAAACAATGGTTTGGATTCAAGTTACAGTTGGCCCTCTGTATCCATGGATTCTTTATCCACAGATTCAACAATCCACAACTTAAAAGTAATAAAAAAGTATAAATTCCCAAAAGCAAACCTTGATTTTGCCATTTTATATAAGGGATACCATTTTACTCTGCCACTATATTTAATGGGACTTGAACATCCACAGAGTTTGATATTCACAGCGGGTCCTGGAACCAAACCACAATGGATACCAAGGGCCCAATGTATATTAGCCATGCTTTAGTTGGACTCAGTATCAATAGGACTCACATTATCTACAATTAACCATGTGTTTTAACAGAACTAAAGCATAATTAACAGTCAGAATCACATCTGTGTGATGCTCTCCTGCCAGAAATTTGATTAGAGTTAGAGTTGGGATTGGAGTTAGAGTTGGGATTTGTAACATTTAGATAGACCTGTATAAACCTTGAGTTGATTCTTTTAGAGTTAATGTGTTTCTAATTGTTCTGAAAAGACTGTGTACTATAACTTTGATTTTAAAAAAAGCTTTACCATCTAGTATGCGTGGGGTGTTCCACTCTGTTTGCAGACAGCGGCTTGTATAAGGAGGGAGGTATAAGCAAGCTCCATGTCTGAAAACAATAATATATAAGTATACATACCTACTTGGACAAGAGCGTTCATTATTGATAATATGTTTATGGTTATAATAATGTTTCAATAGTATTTTGCTTTTGCTATGGTTTGTGTGTTTAGATAATTATATATCATCAAGATGGTCAAAGTGTGGGAAGCTTGAAGCTAAAGGGATCAATTATATAATGCCACGAACTAAAGGGGAGGGATTTTACTATTTACTATAAAAGTGCCTGAATGCACTATGACTTTAGATCTGACAAAAATGTCATGGACCTGTCTATTTTGGTTTCTTTCTTCTTCAATAAAAGCTGTTCTTAGACTGAATCTAGAATCTGTTTTCTGGAGTCTGGAAGGAGATCAAGAAACAAGCTGTACCTGACATTAACCTAGCCTTGGACCAATGTCACTAACATAAATTTCTGTATTTTTAATCGCTCATTTGAGATGACAGGAATTCCATCTTGTTAATAGGTGAGAATAAGCTCCACATCGTGTATTATGTCACATTCATAATGTGTTGCGAAAGGTATGGGTAGACTTGCTGTCATCTAGAAAGTTTTCACTAACTTTGATAGAAATGAACTACTTCAATCATTGTTTTCCTCTAAAGCACATCACAAACTGCTTTTGTGCACAAACTGCTCCATTGTCCAAAATATTTTGGACTGCTGCATAGGGGTTCCATGGGCTCTGAAAATCAAACAAAATCCATGTTTGATTCCCTTGAGTTCTGATCATTTTTCCATTTGGTCAAGATATGAACAAGAGTGTATGTGTTATAGGATTCCAGAAGACAATGATATGAATCGCCATTCAGCCATGGAAACTGACTGGGTGACCTTGGGCAAGTCATACTCTTTCAGCTTTAGACAATGATATACGTTCTCTTGCTAAGCAAAATCATACGGTAACAATAAGATGGAATAAATTTGAAGGCATGTAACAAGAATAATAGAGAGATGAACAAAATGGCATTCTCTTTCTGGAAGCATAAATGGCATCTGACTGTAAAGTTTAATGCTTTGTATACAGAAAAGAGCTAGAGGAATGATCCACAGCCACAGAACTGACAGCAATCATGTATCCATGAGATGCATATTAAAAGAGTGTAAATAGGTATTTTACAGAAAGATTGCCTTACTATTGTTTTGTAAATCTCACTAAGCTACTTCAGAAATCCAGAACAAATTTGCTAAATCTTGCTCTTTTTGTTCTGAGAGAAAAGACAAGATGATAACAGTGGCTGGCACCAAGAAGTTAATTTTATAACAAACTGACATCTCAAGCAGCAGCAATTTAAAAGAGCAATGCTTTGTCAGTTTTAAGTGGGAAGCAGTTCCCAGTATGATTATAGATGTCTTCTGCATATTTATTTTGCCCCACTTTAAATAAATTTGTGTAAGATTTATCTTGTTAGTTCCAAATACAAGTCCCTCTTGGCTAGATTTAGGAAATAAATTAGTCTTCACAAACATTGCAGAGACTGAATCAATACATTAATATTTAGGAGGCATTAGGGAGATTTATTAGTGGGAAAGGGCAGCACACGTTACACTGAAAATATTGGACATATTTAATTCAAAAGTATCAATTGCAATGACACACTGAATATATAAATTGTATTTACATACACAGATAAATGAATCCAGGTATGTATTGTGGCAAAAAAAAAAAAGCTGAAAGCTTGAACAAAAATCACCTGTATTATATCTGAATTGACCAGATACAAAGGTGAAATATCAGCAGAAAAGTATGGACTATGAACTATGTGTTTTCACTTGACAATGTCTTTCTCACATGTATGTCTATCCTGTTTTTTTACCTATCCATCAGAATGCATAAACTATGAATTGGTTTGCTTTATTATCCAGATAGTATGAGGCCTTCCATTTATTCAGAGCTGACCCTTATTCAGGCACACACACAAATGCAGATACAGTACCTTATTATCTTAGATACTGAAATCCAAGAAGAATCAAAGTTCATACAAATACACTAGATAAGCCAGGTGCTTTTAAATATTTCAGATAAAATCCCATGAGACTTCTTCACAGGACTATTTCAAGTATTTGTTAGTCACATAGCTAAGACACCAGTTTTCTAGATCAAAATGGCCCTAGGAGATCTTGAAGCAGGACATAATTTTTTGATTCTCAAAATGCCACCCCCCCCAATTCCTTTTTTGAAATAGATATCATACAATGGCTTTCAAAGTAAAATAAACAATTTTTTTATCTGATGGGGAAGCCAATAGTGTGATCCTCAGCCACTTGCCAGTTGGTAGGCTCTCCAGCATAGGCACAACTAATAGACAGAACGAGTTAGTCAATGCAGGTGGTTGACTTGGGCTGTGGTTGCACCAAGGAATCTACACAAACAAAGCTCAAAACCTTGTCCATAAAATGTTTGTACTGATGAATACATAAGGAACACATAGACAAAAAACAACCAAACAAAGCAAAACATGTAAGAGAAGAGTGATAGCATGAAAGTAATACAGTGAGCTCGATAACAGATAAATACACTCCACTCTCCATATCCACAGACTTGCCATCTGTGGATTTGAGCATCTGCAAATGGCAAGCCCGAGGGGGTGGGGGGGCAGAGGAGAGGGGCAGGGGTGAGGAGGAGAGGGAGGAGGAGGAAGAGGAGGAAAGAAAAAGAGGAGAAGTGGCAGCGGAGTGATGGAGGGGATAAGAGGAAGGGGAGGAAGGTGGAGGAGGTGGGTAAGAGAAGGAGGAAGGAAAAGGAGGAGGAAGAGCAAAGAGAAGGAGGAGGAGGAAGGAGGAGGAGGTGAGGTGTAAGAGGAGGAGGAGGAAGAGCAGAGAAGATGAGGAGAAAGAAAAAGAAGGTGAATGGTGGCTGGGTGATGGAGGGGTAAGAGGAGGAGGCAGGGAAGAGGAGGAAGAAGAGGTGCCGCCTGCTGCAGTGAGATTGGTGAGGCTGGCATAGGGAGTGGCCGGGGCAAAGTGCCATTGTCCCCAATGGTGGCATGGCCACACCATCATTGAGCACTATGGGACATGAGCATCTGCAGATTTTTATATCTGCTAGGGGGTGGGGTGGGTCTGGAATGGATCCCTCGCTGATACCGAGGGCCCACTGTAGGAAAGTGAAATGGGCAGTAGGAGCTGGTGGCTTCCATGTTAGTGAATTTGCCTTGGGATTTAGTGTGAACTTAAAAGGAGCTATTCCAGGTTGTTAGTTTAAAGTTTAGGTGAAAAGTCAGAGCAGATTTATCACCCCAATGGCATGCAATACATTAGCTATTCAGTGGCTCTAGGGTCTAAAACCTCACTGTCTGTGAGATGTTGCTTTCACAAAGAGAAATTTACCATCTAAATGTATTGTAACCAACAATCATTTGGGAACTAGGTAGGGACTGAATTTGGGCTCTCTTGTATGGTAAAGGACTCCTGCTCCAGGAAACAATATCTTAACCATACCAACACAGGATCTGAAACAATAACAGAAACACATGATAGGATGTCTGTAGTTTCCCAAGACCCACCCCATAATACACCCTCTTCTTTCCCAGTCCCAGCCCCCTGTTGTGCAGTCCAAGGCCCCAATTATAGAGTTGCTTTAAGTGAAGATGCAATCCAGTAGACAAGCTCTTTCTATGCAAGAGATCCCAAAGTCAGTCCCTGTCTATATTTTCCAAGAAAAAAGGGCCAAAAAGAGTCAAACATACACATTTGATAAATTGTAGCCAATTGGCATGGCAAGCAGGTAACTGATGCATTCATTCATTCCCCAGGTGACTTACATTTTATTCTGCCCTTATTATGCTATCAAATGATGGCTTCCTCATGCAAACATGAATGATAAACAGTTCCTCCTACCTTGTCATCAATTCCCTCTCACATCAATGACAGCAACACTGCACTGTTAATCAAATCCACTGTGATCTAGAGTGGATGGAGTTATAGCCTGACCACTCAATGACACAAACTGGTTGTCAATAACCCACTATTCTCTCTTGTGTCACTCAGCATGAATAACCAAATGGGTTGTTGTTGTTAGTGTACCTTAAAGTTCACTTTGACTGATGGAGGTTTGTCACTACCTTTTTTGTCATTAAGGCTGAGAGAGTGTGTCCTGTTCAAGATCACTCAGTGGGTTTTGATGCCTGAAGAGAGATTCAAACCGTAGTCTCCCAGATTCTTATCCAGGATTCAAGCCAGTACACCACACTGGCTCTCTGCCATTTTTAAAAAAAATAATACTGTAGTTTGAACTGATTAAACAATTCATTCTTTTCAATTTTGCTGCATCGCTATTTGATGTTTTAACACTAAATTGATTTTGAAATTTTATCTGCAGAACACCCAAAATCTATTTTTATTTATTTTTTGATGAAGAAACCATTGATATACTCTTAAAACAAACACATAGGTTTGCAGAAATCCTGAAACTGGCTCCAGTTAAGGAGTCCGCATGTGAGTATGCACTCTCACATGTTTTGATTATATTTTTCATTTGCACAGAAGAATAAGGATAGTAGGCATGAATGGTTCCACGTCTCCTTTATGCATTCTGGTTACAAACCAATCTGAGCTTTAAAGGTCACCATGAAGAACTGAGCTCAGAAGTATACTAGTAACCAGCGAAGTTATCACTGTATTATAATATAACCTGAAAAGGCACATCCTAGAACTGTTGCAGCTGCATTTGACTGCTCTTGGTTTCTGCATTATCTTCAAGAGGCAGTTTCTCATGAACCATCCCCATTTGCTCATGAAATGACAAGGACAGGATGCCCACCAAAGCTGTCTACCACAAAGAAACCAACTTGTTTATAATTTATGTCTCCCACCTTCCTTTCATCTTCTGAAGTCTTTAAAAGACTTAATGGATCTAAGATGCAGTTTTATTTTACACCACTATTTGGTTTAATTGACACCAATGATGAATGTCATTGGTGAACCTTAACTGAAGTTGTCAGCATGCTGCTATCAGGCAACCTTGATAATAAATTAAATTGGGGAGGGTGAGAGAGAAGAGCATTGGAAATATATATATTACCAGAACAAAATCAGCTAGATGAAAGCCTCTCCACACACACACACACACACACACACACACACACACACACACACACTTATGTGGAGAGGCTTTCATCTAGCTGATTTTGTTCTGGTAATCTGGTTTTGCACCTGAGGTTTAATTTTCTGAGAGAGGTAACATACTTTGGACTTTTCTGCTTTCTTGAAGTCAACAGTGACATTTCTCTCATGTCACGTTATAGTAACATGTCCTTAACTCAATAGAGTTCACCTTGTAAGGCAGAAAGAATTTCAAATGTTAAAAGAATCTGTCTATTTCCCACCCGTCCCCTTTCCTGTTTCATATGCTGCCACAACCCTTGTGCCAATCATCCACGCACAATAAGAAAAGAAATTGAGTACGCTGAGGCAATGATTTTCCACTCTTCTTTTGTATCTCTTTTCCATATTCCCTCTTCACAATTTTGATTTCCTTTTCTGCTTCCTCTTCATCACAAACATTTCAGACTTAGTCTCCTATTCTATGCCTATTTGTCTCAGAGAATGTCTCACTGAACTCAACAAGGCTAAACTCTGATAGGTATAGGATTGCACTATGCCTGAGCTATTCTAAAAGAAATCATAAAAGCTGAAAGTGTCTGGTTGTATTATACAGGTATACTTCAGCTAAGGAAAACCCAGACAGTGAAACTCCTTTTCACAAAGGCTTTTTCTGACTGCCAAGCCCCTTTTGCCTCATATTCTGCCTACTTGGATGTTCTTAGCAGCATCAACAGATGCAGGGCGATTAGATTCCGAAGTGCTAAGGAGGGCAAGGCACTGAAAAATGTAGAACATTCAAGACAAATGCAGGACATTACAAAATAAAAGCTAAAAATAATAAAAATATCAATGTTTTTGATCATCAAATACATGCTTCTTAGTCATGCTCAAAATGGAGGACATTTTGAAATTCCTCCTGGACAGCAGGTTGAAATGTAAGACATGTCCTGGAAAAGGAGGATATCTACTCACCCTGAGCAAAGGGAAGGTAATGAAAGAGGACTGGATAAACACAGACATTTGGTGTTCAATAAACAATGCAATAAACAAAGCTTTTTGCTGGGAAAGAGTGGGATTCTCTTCAAGATGACCCTACTGTAGCCATATTACCTGTCTACAACAGGCAAGGTAAGCAGAAGCTGCCTCCAGAATCCCTTAGTGAGTATGTGAGAACAGCAAACACAAAGAAAAGGAGAGGGAAGATAAGCCTGATCAGCAATCCTCATAGCAGAACATAAAAGAACCATATACAGTGGGCCCGCCACAACAGTGGACTAGCAATCCATGGATTGGAGTGCCCATGACTTGCTATGCCCCATATTATTCAACAGTGGGGCATGCCCATGGACACACAGATGCAGATGTGATGCACAAGTCACAGCCCATTAAATATTATGGGGTGTGACTGTTTCCTTTACCCCCATCCATTGGGAAGGGGAACTGAACCAGCATGGATGAGAAGGGGCCACCAAAAAAGAAATCAGAATAAAAGTGGAGGAGCAAAAAAAATCATCCTTGAGTGTATTTTAGAAGAAGCCTTTAAGTTGTCTCTAGAAGATTCAAATATTTTATTTGCTTATTCAAGGCTTACCTAACCCACTTCCTTCATTTCACATGTAAACACCGTTGAGTTTTTAATTAAAAAAAAGTGTTCTGAACTTTTCTTGTTGAACTCTTCTTCCTTTTTGGTTATATAGGAATCTATCCTTGTTCTTTCCAAATCTACCTCTGATATTAAATATTCTGTTGAAGACATTATGCTGAGGAACACACTTTGCTTTGTAAACTGAGGGGCTGTACAGACAGCCCCAAAGGGACAGCATGCAGCTGCCCCTGCTTCAGTCAGATTGGGGCCACAGCAGCCACACACCATGGCCCTGATCTGGCCATCGCAGGGCACAAAAGGAAGCTGCAAAAAGTGACTCAATTTTATGACCTGCAAAGGGTGTGATAGCTGCGTTGCCATGGCTTGGCGGCGCTTCTTCGGCACTGCATATGTGTGTGCCGTGCGGTGCGGTAGGTAGTGTCACACTGCCCTGAGGGTGAAACTGAGACATGCATTGTGGAGATGCTATGCCCCAACTCTGCCCCAAGCCAGTCCAAACTGCTGGTCTGAACAGCCCCTGAGATATCCTCATATTGTCATTTGGATCCATGGTAACTCACAAAGCCCCAGTTCTTTCAAGCTACAGTTTTCTTGTTACAGTACAAAGGTGTTTTGTTTTTTTCATATTTCCACTGGCTGCTAGAAACATGAAAGGTGATTGAATCCTTCTCTCTTTTTTAACATTTTAAAATAAACATGACATGGCCTAAAGCACTCTTTACATAGCTGGGATGCAAAAGCCTTTCTTTTGGGCTCAAGCTTTGATGGGAAGTCTAGATAAATCAGGACCAGAATAATTCTCTAATGGACTCTTACTACATAATTCATCAAGCACTACTCTTGGTTAAAGCCATTTTGGTGGATTACACCAGTGGTAGTAGGGGCATTGATGGAATGCTAGAGTCATTAGTTCCATGCCATACAGTAGCATGTAAAATACTGCATTATGCCAGGACACAGCTTTAGTGGCCTCAGAATACAGGCGAATATATAAGAGATTAAAATGGTGCACATTTTTCTTGAGCAATTCCACTCCAGAGTGGGGTTCTTCTAAAGAAGGAAAGAGAAAGAAAGAAAGAAAGAAAGAAATAAAGAAAGAGGATACACAAAAAGGCAGGCAGGTTAAACAGAAGAATGTTCATTTTATGGGCAAATACTAGAATGGTTCTTTAAAGGGCATTTTGCTGTACCCAATTTCTGAGACACCTACTGGGAGGTTCTTGTTGGACATTATTGGGTACTGTCAATTCCTACTCTGTATGTAGTAATTTGAGGGGGGGGGTTGTTTAAAACACGGTGTTTATCAGTTTACTATGAAGAGCAATAGAGCAGTTCAAGAAATTATTTTTCATTCAGTTCTGTTAAATGTATAAACTGGAAGCTGATCCTAGCTTTGAAGTGGTAGAAAAGTCCTCTGGTGCTAGTAGGGGAAGAATAGTAGAGAACAGTACTACGTATAATCTGAATACTGTCTTCCTAAAATCTACCTCCTTCATCTTCTCTTTCTCCTTATAAAGGTCTTGTTTTAATTGGAAAGATTTATATCTGCCCCTTCTCTTACATTCACAGCACTCAGGGTGACTTGAGGATGTGGCTCAGTGGTAGATCACATGTTTTCACACAAAGTATCTCATGTTCAATCCCTGTTACCTTCGATTGCAGACTCTATTTTACAAACCCTAGAGAGTTTCCATCAGTCAGTGAAGACAACACTGAGCTGGATCAATGGAAAACGTTCCAGCATTCTTGCTGCAATGTTTAAACAATAGCAAAAAGGAATAAAAATAGAGACAGGTAGAAGCAATAAATGCAATTTAAAATGAAGGGTTTAGTCACTTGAAAAAGATGCAGACTAGAACTATCAGCCAACAACAAGAAATTTTGGTTAGCCAGTGGAAACAGTCTTTTTATTTCCTGTAGGAAGATTATATCCTTTTGGATCTTTCTTTCTTTCTTTCTTTCAATATGCTCTTGCTGGGCCTACTTTTATTACCCTGAAGGCACCACATTCTGCCTGAACTTGGAAGCTAAGTAGATTCAGGACTGTTAGCACTTGGATAGGAGACTGCTAAGGAAAACCAGGTGCTGTAGGCTATATTTTAGAGGAAGATAATGGCAAAACCCCTCTGAATATTCCTTGCCTAAGAAATCCCTATGAAATTCATGAGGTTGGTAGCTTAAAACCACATATTCACACCCACATATGCTGTAGCCAGCAATATTCCAAGTCATGCTTTACTCCTTATCTGCACTTGTAAGAGACACAAAATGTCAGAACCTAAGTTCAGTCATTTCCAGTAAAATATAACCCCATTGATAGTTTCCCTCTTTTATCATGGGCTCTGTCTGAGCCTCGTTTATTACCAGTATATCTGCTGTTACAGCCACAAGTCATCATTCTTGAACAGATGTTTATTTCAACAAAATGAGTCATTTGATTTCTATTCTTTCAAGTACATAGGCTCTACTATGCATTTCTCGTGGTCTCTTCTTCAGTAAATCTAGGGTGACATGTCTAATTTATGGTACATAAGAGGCAATTCACATCAAGGTCCTCAAAGGCTTCTGACTATCATATCCTCGACCTACTAAAATGGTGAACTTATGTTTATCCCTAGCAAAGTCTGGTGAGGCTGCTAAACTGAAATTTGGGAACTTCTCAAAAAGTCCTGATTTTCCATATCAGGGTTCTCATTCTTCTGATGCTGCATGTGTGTGGGCCTCCCTCATGTTGTCATCAATCACATATCAGATGAAGGTATGTGCCTGAGTGTGCTTTTGCTAGCATGCACATGGAAGTCTATGAGATAGGGATAGACCATTCCTTTGCAGGTACTCAGTTCCTGATTGTTGTTAAAATGGCTGCTAGTTGTGCTTTTTAAAATACTTTTAAAATGAACACAACAGAACAAACTGACAGTTCACTGTTTTGTCATTTTGTTAACTTTGTGTTACCATTAGAATACATTCTAAATGTATTCTGAATGACTAAATTCATTCAGTTGATTGGCTTTGCCTTGCTTCACATTCTAATCTGCCTACATTCAGTTTTATACCTTAACTGCACTCTATACTGTACTATACTGTACTCTGCAACTGACAACACGTGTCAGTTTCTGCATCTTCCAGCTCCTTCTCTTCATTGCATTCCCTTGTTCCGGCAAGTCTTGCCACTGGGCAGAAGCATCTACAAGCACTGATGTTGCAAAAGAAGACTATTACTTTTTTCACAGCAAGGAAAAAGAGGAAGAAGATGAAGAGAGGTATCTAAGAGTAGAATACTATTACTACTAATAAAAAAATCACAGCAATAATCCTATTCACATTGTGCCATGTCAGTTTATATGTGGTGCTGCTGCACACTGGTAATCAGACTGATAAACAAAACAGCTATGAACGGAAGGATCTGACAGCCCTAGAAAAAGCCCTAGAAAACTTTCTAAAGTTTATATAAAATGGAACAATAGGAGGAAGATTGATAATCATGTTTGATTTTATTGTTTTTGTTCATTGTTACCCGCCTCGATCCAATACAGGGAGAGGCGGGATACAAATATATAAATATTATTATAAATATTATTATTAAAAAATTCATATGGTTAAAATTCAGATGGAGAATATTCTGAAATTTCAGCTAAATGTAATGATCAGCTAAATGTAATGTAATGATCCTACATTTAGCTGGATAGTGGAGGATGCCCATTAGTCAGTTCTCATGGACTGCAATACAACACTCCTTGCCTGTACATTTTTTTTGGGGGGGGGGATATCTAGATGTTCACTTTAGTCTATGCTTTCAGAAGTCTAATCTCAGTTGTTTTTCTGGTATGTACAGTGGGCCCTCCCCTTATGTGGGGATCCGTTCCAGATCCCTCTGCATAAGGAGAAATCGGCCTATGCTGGAGCCCCACTGGAATTAATGGGGCTTGTGCCTGTGGCGTGCAGTGGCACCACGGCGCACACGCGCCACAGGCACATGCCCCATTAGTTCTTCCAGGGTGTACAATGGGCTCTTCTGGCGTGGCTTTCTGCATATGCTGAAAGCTGCGTATGGCGCACCCACCTAAAAAGCAGGAGCGCTGTATAACTGGAAGTCCATCTATTATCTGCATTAGTTACTATATAAAATTTCAATGCTCTTTCCTTGCTTGCTTTCTTTTTCTTCATAGTACCAGGGCAAAGTGTCTTATCAGAATGGAACACATTAACCCAATGGATAAATCCCATTTTGTTTTCTGTCATGTATCATTGTGCTTCTTTGGGTGTTGCTCTCAAAATGGTTAGCTCTTCTGTTATATACGTATTGCTGTTGAATGAGTTTCTCACTGGCTAGGGTATGAAGCAATAAATCTAGTATACATCTGATACTATTTTATAAGAATATCATTTGTTTATATGAAAAGCCAAGATTTTAAGAAATATTGCACCATAGTTTTAACAATAACAAAACATGAAGGAAGAATGGCCCAAGATGGTTTTTAAAAAGTGGTATTGACTAATCAGACAAAGAAGCTGTACACATAATTATTTCTAGAAGTGCTGGAAGTATTTTTCCTCCCATATTTTATTTATAAAATAAATAGAAAGCTCAAGATGGCATAATCTGTGTGGTACGAAAATTATCCTGATGTTTGTTCCTAAAGAGATACTTTTTAAATGCTTGCTACACTCTTGGAAATGGTTTGAGCCTATGTATGTTTACTCATATGGCAGTCCTATTGTGTTCAGCAGGGTTTACTCCCAAGTAAGTAGTCACAGAATTGTCTCCTAAATGACTTCTGGACAAAAAATAGTATGAAATATCTTTCCAACATAGCTGCAATTATGCTGTCATTACTTGAAATAAAACTCAAATTATAAGGGGGGGGGACTTTCTGGTGACTATTTGTGTCACATTGAAAAAGAGTTTGTTTAAAGGAAGAAAAGATTTGCATATCTAATTTCTTCTGAACAAAGTAGCTAATCTACATATTATTGCTGGCAGACTTAACAATCAGATGTTTTGGGAGGGGTGTCACATGAATCAAAAAATACCTTAACAAGATTTCATTTAATATTGCTTAGAATAATTGCTGCCAAAAAAACCCCCATCATACTGATGTTGGGATATGTGGGACAGCCACCAAGCTTGGGAAGCCAAGGAAACTATGACCATAGATATCTAAACATGTCCTATGCCTAAGAAACCAAAGCCATATGACTGGTCCATCTAGCCCATTTGTAAGATTAATAGTAATAGGTGACTCAAATACTCCAAAGAAAGGTATCATTAGCTTGTTAAGGGAAAAATCCAGCCTTATAAGTTCAGGCAAAATTCTCCATTATTTTGAGATTTTCCTCTGTCTTTCTGATCTACTCCACTTCTCATGCTCTGATCCCAGTGCCTTCCTTCAGTAGACTGAGGCTGAAAGGCCAGACATGCGTTTTAAAAGAAAAGTCCTTCCAGGGCCACCAAGCACCTTGAGTCTAGATTTCTACTTGCCCCTGCCTCCAAGATTTTCCATGAAATAATACTGGCTACAGTTGGGAAAGCCAGATGACAAATTAAGGCCAAGCCACGAGGGAGAAAGAAATGCTTTGTTAAGTGATTGGATGTTGCATGTTTTCATATATGGACATTTCAAACTGTTCTGTATGGGAAAAGGATAAGCAAGTTACAGTATTTTAAAAACTCCCAAATTATATTTCAATTGAGACCTTTAAATTTTCTTCAAACCTAAACAGTTACAGAATATAACTATATATAAACAGTATAGGAACATGCTCAAAATGGCTGAGTTTTGATAGCTGAGTCATGCAGATAGTGCAGGTGTGTATGTGTGAAAGGAGAGAGCAAATTGGCTTATTAGGAATCTTGCTGTTAATTAGGAAAAATCATTAGTTTGTTACATATTTGGGAACACTTGTCATACATTGGCAAAACTTGTGAAATTTTCTCTATTTATAACAGCTTCTAGAATCCCAGATTCTGCCTGTGGGATTCTAAGAATTATAGTCCAAACGAGTAACTTTTCCAATCATAAATTAGATGGATGTGCCATAAAATAAAGCTTGTAATTTGCTGCATGAAAAAAGTGTGTTCTTCTGCTACTGAACTAGGGATCCTCTGCATTACAACAACAACAAAAATCAAATCTAACCCAATCCTTTTGTATGAAGACCAAAGGACATATTAATTGTTGCACTGGATTTGCTATTTCTTTTGCCCAAGCACACATGCATAAGCCCTGTGTTACAAACTTCTTTTTCATTTTGCTGATATCATAAAACATGATGGTTTAAAAGCTGATAGAAAATGATTGATCAGTTTGATCCTACATATCCATGTATTTTTAAAGATTGCAATTTCAGTTCTGTTCTTGGATATGATGGACATTATAACTCAGTAAAATGCAACTGAAAAGTGTTAATGATAATTACACCAAATGTGAACAATCTGGAGCCTGAGGTTATACATGGAATTTCAGATGGCATAAATGCCATTCCTTAATAATTATGCATAATGTCAGCTACTGATACATTTCTCCCCTATTTTTGATGGCAAGGTTAATTACTACCAAACTTCCATTTATAATACATATCTAATTTTCAGATACTTAGCATTATATATATATATATATATATATATATATATAGAGAGAGAGAGAGAGAGAGAGTCTTAAAGTTGTAGTATCACTTCTTCCAACACATCTTCTGTAGCCACAATTAAAAAAACATCATTCTGCTCATGTTCTGCAGAATTTCTCTCAATGAACATAACTGAGATAATTTACTGCTAGATTCCCATATGAGCCTGCCCAAACTTGGAGATTCTCAGCAGAGACTCTGTTGTATGCCTCATCATTTTGTGGGCCAGCATTAATGGGAACAAAGGACAGGGCTTTCTTTGTAGCAACCTATGACAATTCCTTTTGAGCTTCCATATTTACCTTCCAACATTTTACAGATGAAAACTGGGACACATGGCCAAGAAATATCAGTGTGTTGCCAGTATGGCAAATGTTGTTAATGATGAAGAACACACAAGTTAGTATAATTTGCAGTAGTTTTCTTTTGCTTGGGTTTTCAGGGAAGCACAAGATTCTGCCCCATCCCCTTCTTTCTCCCCATTGAGTTAAGGGACTGTAAACCACTTTCCTACTTTGAACTCAGTTTGCAGGAATTTAAGTAAGCCAAAGGCAAAGGAGGAAAGTACATGGACGTTAGAGAAACTGGGACATTTTAAAAGCTGCTGAAAAAGTGGCACAACAGAGAATTAATTAGGGCTTTCCATGCCAAATTGGAGCAATTGAATGGTATACTTCCAGTAGGTAGTCACATTAGCCTTCATTTTTAACAGCAAAGTTGCTCTGGCTTTTTTAAAAATATGTGCTTTTAAATCTATTTAAAGCTGTGGTTTTAGCCTTTTAAATTGTTTCTATTCATGTATTTATTATTGAAAAAATTACCCATCATCCAATGGCTCAGGAGCCTTGATTTTTCAAACAAATAAATTAACTAAGTAATTAGACCCTAACCCAGAAATGTAGACATTCATTTGTGAGATGTGCAACATGCAGGATTACAACAATCTGCATATGTGCAGATCAGCCCCTTGTAACACAGTTGTATAAATTTGATTCTAGAGATCATTACAAAAAGGTATCTAAAATGTCAGTGTTATAATGCATATTCATAGTGTGTGTTGCTGTGCCTGGATGTTTTCTAGTCCATCAGGCCTGAACTTCAGAAAGTGATGTAAAGTTGCGGGTGGCAAGACAAATTGACTGGGATATGAATGAAATGCTGGAGTATTTAGTGTTGGTGGAATGCAAGTATGTAAGTAGTCTATACAATTATACACAAGTAACATCTGTTCCAGAAACAAAGCAGTTTAATACCACTTTAACTATCATGGCTCCATCCTGTAGAATCCTGGGATTTGTAGTCTGGTGGTGAATTTGGCCTAGTCTATCAGAGAGCTTTGGTGCCTCACCAAACTACAAATCCCAGGACTCTGTAGGATAAAGTCACGGCAGTTAAAGTGGTATCAAACTACTTTATTTGTGCAGTGTGAATACACCCTTAGACAGAATGAGGTGCTCTCCTATGCAAGAAAATGAGCCATTGGTTATGCAATGAAATTAACTGGTGGTAGATAGAGGAGAATCCAAAAGAATTACTTCTTCTCAAAGTATATACGATCGTTAATGTATTCAATTGTGGAACAAAGCTGTGTTGTTAACAACTGGCACATATGATTTTAAAAAGAGATTTGAGAAAATCATAGATTGGTAAATCTTCCAAAGGTAATACATCATGCTGGCTGGACATTGTCTTGAAGTTCACAGCCAGTTTGACTCTGAATTATGAGTTGCTGGAGAGCAAGAGAGATTCTAGCAAGTGGCTGAATACTGTGTGAAACAGAATGTTGGACAATTTAGAACTTGGTCAGATCCATCAGGATAGTAGTGGCATGTGGCTTCTGTGTTATGGTTTTATGCAAATGTGGAGTCTGATACATTTCTGAACTGTGGTGAGTGGTAACTTCTATATTAGTGGGGTAATCAATCCACTCTGTGTTTTACTCTGAATCTTAAAGGTGCTATTCAAGGTGATGAACCTATACTTGGGATACAGTTCCACATTTGGGATAATGCCTTTAAAGTTCACAATGGAACATAGAATGGATTCAATGCCACAATAACACAAAAGCCACAGGCCACTACTATTTCTGAGTAGGGGGAAAGAAACAGGGGGAAAAACAGTACAAGTACATGCAGACCCAAAGAGGAGTCACCATGAACCCTGCACCATATATTTGATGTGATATATCCAGCCAGGACATAATAGAGACCCGCTTTTCCCCACTCCCTCTTGGACAGACTAATCACATTTCACCTTTTAATTCTTACATGCTGTGTTTTCCATCTTTCTCATTTATCAATTCACCTAATCACCATTTTGATGCATATTTTGCAAAAGGCACATGGCACACAGAATGAAGCCAAAAGTCAAGCTGGTATTTGTCCATAGAAAAGGTTCCTTCTGTTACAGACATACAGACATCTACAGGTACAATGATGTGGTTCTTTCTCATAACCACTGCTGTTTTGAGAAGTAACTGTACCGTTGAGTCCCTTGTTACCACTTTCCACTGCTGTGTTATACACATTGATCTTTTTGGTTCAATACTACCAGAGGAATGTGTGAAACAACAGTGGAAGACCAGTAACCTTTCTGGTCCTACTGTAAGCAATCCTCAAAATCAAAGCATTTATTCCTGTTATACAAAGCTAAAAGCAAAAACACAGTGACCACAACCCAGTACAGCTATAGATAGATACCCTCAAGGCTAGTAATTTTCTAGTGCTTCCAGCACTCTTAAACTCTGTGTTCACTTGTGGCCAATTAAGTATAATCATTTACAGAGAAGAACTGCCATATAGCTAGTGGAGCCAAAGGTTTTGATTCAGTCCCCACCATCTCCAGTACTAGGTCTTAGGTTTAGTATAAAAGGATTTTGGTACAAAAAACACCTCTCTGGCAGACTTTGAAGAACCATTTGATCAGTGTGTAGACAGCCTTGATCAACATGGACCATGATGTACTTCAGGATAAGCCAACTTCACAGATAAATACAGAATTCTGGCCTTGTAAGCAGCCACTCCTTCCAATAGGTTAAGTGTGAGTAAATGGCAAAGCAATACTTATTCTTTTGTGAAGAGTTGATTGTGTACAGCTTGTGAAGTGGCACTGCATTTGCTCATCCAAAATATTGCTGGATGTTATAAGTCTGCATTTCTGGATTGTTGTTTTTAAACAGTTTGTGTCTTATTGGGAATTAACTACAGAGACCTGAACTGACAGCATGAAATGGTATTTTATGGAAGCTACGGACAGCAATCAGATGGTCTCTGCTTTCTGTCACTGGCAAGCAGGGACAGTTTTACAGTGCAGATCATAAGATGAAAAGCTTCCCTCATCTGATTGCTAATTCCGAAACCACCTGTCCCTAGGAATAGTTAATGAGGGCATACAAGCATGAGGAAATGGATGATCATTGCAATGATGACTAACATAGAACTGCAGTCTCTGTAAAATAAAGTGTGTATCTGCATCACCAGTGCCCAGTGCATAAATGCTTCAAGACTTTGAAATAATTGATTTGCATTGTATCTACAACCCCATCATGCAAATCACAATCCACAAATATGCATCCAAGCTTGCAATGACAAGGCAAGGATGAAAGAGATTTTCTGAAGAAGAACGGTATGCTGCTTGACTGCTTGTTTTTGCATAATGATAATAATCTCTCAGCAAAGAACATCATTTTCAATGACATTTACTCTCTTTTCCATTTGACCCTGTTTGGCTCAGTGATATCTAGCCCACTTGAACTTTATTAATGCTTCCATGAACTAGCTGAAATACCAATCACTTTCATAGGTAAAATGTCTTTTATACATGGATATTGGAAGAGTCCATCAAAAGGAATAGCTTTCTCTGCAACCTCCAACAAGCTGCTATGTCCATTTCTCCTGACACACTATTGCTGCAAGTCACATCCCAGTGTTTAGTGGCTGCTGAAGGCAGAGCATTCTCTAAATTAGAAGTTCCTCCAAGCAAACCATGGATCTAACTCACAGGATTTTCTGTATGCCAGACACATTCAAAGTGTATGTCTTTACCACTGAACAAACTCTGTATTGGTTTTCAATCTATTTCTGGGCTTAATTTAACATGCTGTTTATATGGATAATTCAATTTTATCTGTCTACTCAGAAATAAGCCTCTCTGAATTCTAGGCGTGTAAAGTATATTTGCAAATGTTCTTGTCCTCCGTTGGAAAGGGTGTCTCAACATGTTACAAGAGTTTCCATATATTTAATGGTCCTTTGTATTAATGTGGGTAGGGTGAATTTTGAGACTTTTATGCAAAAATGTTATTCATGCAAAAAAAAAAAAGTTGGAATTCATTATCACAGTTATGCATGCATAACCAGAATTATAGATCTCTAACTGATTCGTATTCACAGTCTCTAAATATTCATGATTGTTAGCATCACATACTCATTTAAGACATAATGTTTTCAAGCAAAAATATTATCTTGTGCATAAAATACAATGCTCTTTCTGCAATTCACAAAAGAATTAGTAAACTGTAAAACAAAACAAAAAAACTTGATATTCATACACACTCACACACTTGTTAATATCACCCATCAGGGAGAAAACTTTTGAAATGTTTCACGTTTATGTGTGAAAGGGGGAAAAATCCACATCCCTAATGAGTTGAATGTGATGAAAATATAATGTGTGTATCAGGAGAGACAGCTGTGCTTCACTTGGACATTTTGGTCTACAACTTCCATAGTTCCTGACTATTTACCATACTGGCTGAGGCTGATCAGAATTGGAGTTCAGAAAATCTTGAGGTTCCACTTTCCATGTACACAGCTATAGCTTTGGAATCCTAAATTTTTTAAAAAACATACTGATTAGTGTACACAGCTATAGCTTTCGAGTCCTAAATTTTTAAATCATATATAATGATTGACCATATTCTCCCATAGTTTTTGTAGGTTTTTCAGGCTATGTGGCAGCATACTAGAAGAATTTATTGTTCACATTTTGCCTGCATCTGTGGCTGGCATCTTCAGAGGGTGGTGGCATGGAAGTGAGTGGGGTGTATATACTGTGTGACCCTTGGTTGGGAGGAAGTGATTTACATATTAATCTGTATGTTGGTCTGTTTTCTTCTCCCATGTTTGCATATGGTTACTTAGATCTTTGACAGAGACCTTGGCCTTGTTCCCATTATCGTTTAAACTGGACTGTGATTCCAAATGATCTGGTTTAAACCACCATGGTTCCCACTTAATTTGAATCGCTGAAGCAATTTGAAAAAGGGTGGGGCATGGTTTTTACCAATTTTTGCCCATTTAACCTGCATCAAAAAGATGCTGGTAAAATGGGGTGTTTTTTGGGCTGAATCGATTTATTTGGAAATAAATCGATTCAGCCCAAGTAGGAACAGGTGGATTCTAATCAGATTTGAATCCACCCTGGTTCCCAGTAGCAGCGGCTTCCTTGGCCTCCCAGCCATACTTCCATGCCTGCTCTATCCTCCTGGCGTGCCTCTCTTCTTCTGCTCCAGCATGCCTCAGCCCTCACGGCCTGCCTCTCTCCTTCCACCCCAGCCTCTCTTCTCCTCCACCCCCCAGTATGGCCAGGAGGAAGGAGGGAAGCATGGCAGGGAAGACGTGGCTGTCGCTTCCTGCACCAATTCTTGAAACCGGCGCAAACATAGTGGGAAGTGGGAACCACTCCGTTTGCTGAACTGGTTTCAGGAATCGATTCAGGAATTGAATCAAGAGGTAAATGGGAATGAGGCCATTCTTTTGCATTTCATCAGCAAAAGTGTGATTGATGGATAATTGGATCACACAGACTTTACAATTTAACCCACGCACAATGGAACTCCCCATCCTTAGATATTTATTTAGCCTGTGTTGATATTTTGGTTTCTTAAAATATATTTTTGGTCTTACAGGCTATGGCCTGCAAAATAACTCTGCAAGGATTAATGCATGGATATCCTAAACAAAGTTGGATGGATAGGCCCGCCAGAAGAGCTCTGTCTTGACTGCCTTCTTAAAAGCATCCAAGGTGGTAATAAGAAGGATCTCTTCCGGCAGGCCATTCCACAATTTAGGAGGAGCAGCAATAAAAAGTTCTTTGGGAAGTCATAGCCAATCTGGTCCTTTGTTCTACCCAGATGTTCTGGGAGTGTAAGACAGATTATGTACAGAGAGGCATTCCCACAAGTAACTCGGGACCAAGCCATGTAGGGCTTTAAAGGTAATAACCAACACCAGTACTGTGCCCGGAAGCTGATCGACATCCAGTGAAGTGATTTTAATACAGGTGTTATATGGTCAAACCTGGAAGTACCAGTGACCAGTCTGGCTGCCTCATTTTGAACCAACTGAAGCTTCCGAACTTGGCACAAGGGTAGCCCCATGTAGAACACATTACAGAATATCTGCACTATAAAATATTTATCTGTCTGCTATATTATAGACCAGGGGTAGGCAATCTGCGGCCCGCGGGCCGGATGCGGCCCAGCGAGGCCTTGGGACCGGCCCCAGCCTGGTCCTGCCGCCAATTGCCGCTGGGGCCTTTGGGGGGCGATTGTCTATAGAAGCCTCAGAAACATGCATTTATGTTAACATTTTTTAAAATGTCAGCAAATTTTTTCACATGTCCTCCATTTTTTATTTAAAAAGTGCCCTCCATTTGAAAATTTTGTCCTACATTTGTCCCGGTTTATTTATTTAATTAAGTTTTAAAAAATTATTTAATTATTTATTTTTTGGCTTCGGCCCCCCAGTTGTCTGAGGGACAGCTACCCGGCCCCCGGCTCAAAAGGGTTGCCTACCCCTGTAT